>NC_039501.1:148834-290472 GCF_003590095.1 Trichoplusia ni
TTAATGTACTTAAAATACACCTGATGTAGGTATATGTCTTCGCTTTTTCGTTAGTGGAATCAGTCTTGTCCTACCATCTGCCTGGACTCACCACATACTCGTAATAAGTAATTATCATGTGCATAGTTTATTGATCACTTTTTCACTCGGAATAACGTCAGCGGACCAAGTTATTGTTATACTACAGTTTTATACCACAATCCCCGCTATGACGACAAAACGTAATTTATTTTATAATTTGTTTTACATTCTAAATGCTAAACAAATCTTTTTTTCTTTTACAGGTTAATAATCCGAACGAAAATCGACTAAAAATGTTTTAAGGAGTTTGCAAGTGTTGTGTAGAAGTAATAGTAGTGTTTTAGTGTGTGACTGTGGTGATGGTGTGATTAGTGCGAGCTGACACGAGATGGCGCTGAAAGCAGTTTTGATCATTCTCGTTTTGGCCGTCATCGGGGGCGGACGTGCTGCTGCCGAAAGAGGTAAGGATTTTAGATGATTATTTACAAATTTCTAGAAGCCAAAAATATGATAAGATATAAGCTTCATTACTCAGAATTTTCCAGTCAAAATTTATGATTGCTTTTAAATAAATATAATGATACTATTTCCTATCCATATTTAAATTTATTTACCTACAGAGTCCAAATCAGCCATGCCTATTAAAAATTACATTCAGATCTGGCTCGAAAATGAAACATACAAATTGATTTCTATTTTTATTTTCAACGCCAATCCTAAAATAACCACTCTCGTCAAGTATTCAATATCGGCCGACCATTAGCAATCAACTAGCAATGTTTGTAAATTGCGTTATTACAAAATTCATGCGCCTGTAAAGTGTCGCCGAATGTATTGACAGTTGACATGTTCCAGAGGGATCACTCTAAATATTATAACGTTATTGTTATTTTGATCGACAATATATATTAGGGTAAAGTTAAAATAGGCTTTTCATAAATTACTTTGTTATAAAATAAATATGTACACTGTAGGCAAAATAAAAGAAGAAAAAGAAAATCAGCCAGTCAATGTGCATTTTATTAACGCTTCTGTAAATTATTAAAATCCAAATTTCTAATTTCTTCAATATATGTTTCTAAATCGTTTATCATTACCGTCTTATAATAATCAAGACATATGCCTGGGCGAAAGTCACTACACTATGGATGGCGCCCACGTGGTCTGTCTAGGACGCGGTGGCGGGACGTTCTAAGCAAATACCGCGTGGCTTGCTTTGATGTGGTCCAGGGAGAAAGATTTGTAGAAAAGTAGGGGGACACAATGGGCAAGATAAAAAATAATATGACTGAATTGTTACAATCGTGCTTGATGGCTGTGTCTTTGAGTACCGAAAAGCTAACACGACTGTTTCAAATGATTATGATAGGATGAAAAAGGTATTTTATAAGCCAATAGTGAATACTACATAAGAATACATTGTTTGCGTTGTGTAATAATGGTTTAATATATTTATAGAAAAAACAGATGTTAATTAAACTACAGGTCAGCAATTGATATTTTATTTGGTCAATGGTTTGAAATAACTCTTATTTTTAAAGTTACATTCTTCTTCTTAGTCGTTGCACTCTTGGCAGAGTGGTCGTGGTCGTCATTTCAGCTGTTAGTGGCTCGCCTAACTATACGCCGCCATTCCTGTCTGATGGCCGCCTTTCTGGTGCAGACGTGCAGGGAACTGTCCACAGCTGCTCTTATCTGGTCCGTCCACCTCATAGGCGATCTACCTCGTGCCCGAGTGCCTTCAACTTTGCCCTGCACTACTAAAGTTACATAATCAATGGATAAGATGGAATCACAAACCAAAGATATGAACTTGAGAATTTTGTACACCTTGATTCAAAAACCTATAACGCTTCAAAAAGCTAATTCCTTAACTCTTAGAGTAGTAGTCATCAGACTCACAATTCATGATAAGTGAATATTTGAGCGTTACGTTCCCGACATCGCGACTGGCTGCTATCGCCGAGCGGAGCTGGAGCCGCAACAAAACAACCTGCATGCCAACTCGGACGTGGGCGGGCAGCAGGCGGGCGGGCGGAACGCTAGGGCGGGAAATACTACCTTATAAAAATACATGCTTGCATATATGATCCCATTGCTGGCCACAGACCTCTTCCTGTATAGGGAAAGTTTACGAGCATTAAATTAAATCACCACGCTAATTGTAATCCAGGTTACAAAATATAACTTTTATAAGTCACATAAATACTTTGCCTGCGGATCGAAGCAGCCCCTATTGCCTGTCGAAAATAAGATGAAGGCTTATTAATTAACCACCACCATATAGCCAAGGTGGTTCTCGAAACAGGATTTTGTAAAAAATGTTTATAACAAACGGTTAGAACAAAATACTTTAAATCTCAGGGTAATTTTGCTTAGGACCAAAATTAACCATTATCTCCCGCCCGTCTGTTCGTCCACCAATCAGTTCTCTCCGTGACCACGGTGACGCGAGCTTAAAAGCTTTCGGGTTTTTTGAGTGTCGCCATCTCTGCACCGTTGCGGGCACTACCACTACACACTATGAATATTTTTGGATAATGAAACAAGAATTTTAGAATTTTAGGTGGAATTTTGTATGAGGTTTTGTAAAATAATCAGACTCGACAAACTTGAACAGTACAACAACACCTGATTGTAGTTTTATTTGCCATTTAATCAAATCTTATTATAACTTACTTTGGTTTAGTTTTGACTTTGTCTTCGTCAATTGTGATTTTGTTATCCTTGTATTACTATTTCCTTTTTCCAATGGGAAGCAAAGTTGATCCAATATGAGCATCATAAAATAAGGAAATAAATGATAACATATCCTGCTACAGCATCACCGTAGGATCCACGTCTCGACTCTCCAAGCTTAGTACGTTGCACAAACCAGATTTTCAAATCTACAGACTCTGTCAAATAATCAAAACTAAATCCAGTCGGATCCGGCTGAGATTATCTATTGTCATATTTAAACCTCCTCTCTGGGAACGTGGGCTGTTGGGAAATGGAACGGAATTTCGATGAGCCTTCGGCGAGGATGTCGAGAGCTACATTCGTGGCTAGCCTTTTGACCGACTCTCCGAGGAACGCTTTAAAATGTAGATGTTTCTAGATGCGAGTTTTGTTTGAGGACTTGTAACATTCGTAACTTGATTGGTGAATAATGAATATTCAATGAAAATATATTACAGAACGGATAAAACGAAATTGTGCATTGTTAATGATTTCTGAGATCTTTTATTAATATAACGAACTTTAATACTGACTGAGGGTAGATTATGCTTGATTTATTTATACGTAAGAAGAAAAGTATGAAAGGAAATTGTACATTTATTAATGCAGCAAGTACTGAAAATATACAAAATATTTTTGTTTTAATTAAAAACACTAATAATATCGAAATTGTTAATGATGATAAAACAGACCTACACTCATATCAGTTCGTAAACTAAATTGATGGACACAATTTCATCAAAATAATAAAATTAACAAAAGCAAACTAACGATCCAATTCCAGACATAATCCCCAAACACAGGAGTAACCGAGAGAAACTAATAACAAAACTAGATCAAGTTCAAAGTGTATATAACAAAGCGTGTTCCAGTCGTGATGCATAGGATGTCGCCCGAACCGCGATATTCAATTTCAGAGTATTTCGGGCCGTGGCCGTCCGTGCGGCGGAGGAAATTGGGCACTTTTGGAGATCTGTGGCCAAAAGTATTAGTAGCTATTGTTGGATTTTCAAACCGGATAGCATTGATTTATACAAGAATGAATTTGAATCGAAAGATTTTACGTCGATTCAAATAAGGGTGCTGTTCTTTGTGAATTAAGTAATAAATTAACATTTTGTAGAATCAAAAATTTGCGTAGCGTTAAACGAATACAGATAGTGAAATTAACATTGAGGACGATGAATAAATCATAGCAAATACTCGAATAAGATCACGTATTATTGTAAAAGCTAAGAAACCAGACGAAAGAACATCAACCGATGCCCGTATAAACAAAGCTCATGACTATAAAACTAGCTAGAATTTAGTGCTCACGTAAATCCCAGACTTAAACAGACTAAAACAGTAACTGCCAATAAATCTAGAGAGCATCAACGCTGATCTGAAAAGGATATAAAAAGCGAAGAGAACGCGGAACCCGCTGACTGATGCCAGCTGGGTGCTGTCTCCCACCGCGCCCATTCCAATCCTTTTGAAGATGGATGCAGAGTGACGGTTGTTCGTGCGTTTTTTGTTGCGACATTCTGTTAATTAAAGTTTTTCTATCTGTAAGCTGGGATCCAGTTTTGTGTGCACTGTTCCTTTTGAATTGATAGTTCAAGAAAAACGACGATTTGTGATCGGTGTCTGGTTTGGGAGAGCAATCTGTGTAAAGTCAGTCATGTTTTAAAAGAGAATTGAATTGATTTGTAGCTGGTGTTTCAGTTAAGTAGAATTATGTTTTCCTGTATGTATTCGTGTAATTTTATGATGTTGGGCTTAGAGTAAGTGGACCTCATCGCAAAAATGTAAAATGTATTCCTGAAAAAAAAAATCAATTTAAAGTTGTATTGGTTGACGAATAAAACATGAAGTAACGAGAAAATATTTTTATTAATCTAATCACTACACACGTTTTTAAAACATGAAATTTACCAAATAGAAATATTTTTTCTCAGAAATGAAACTTACACTGTACGTCCAATTGGTTTTATTTGCGAAAACCTCATACAAAACGTAATTCTAAAATACCTATATACGTGTATTACATCATACAAATTCCATGGCACCGTAACGTTCTCAAATATTCAATCACCTAATCTCCCCCATTTACAACATCAGCAGAATAAGATTACTTATTGATATATCAAAATATATATGACCGACAATCTTTTTCACCCTTAAACCTATTTAAATATTATCAAATATACGGAAAATTATTAAACGTGGCAATATTCAGATTTAATATGAGGGGTGCCAGGGGCGCGGGCGCGGCGCGGGAGGGTCACGCCAAATGCAATTTATGAAATGACTACCCAATTTTGCTTTACATTTCCGTACGATGTTCTATAACTACAGGCTGTAAATATGTTACACATATTGTTTGATATATACGCCGAAGGCTCAGGATGGGTTAATATCAGTTTGACTTTAGCAGATTTGGGAAATGTGGAAATGCTTGTTTGAATACTACGATACGGGTATCTGAGCTATCTGAGCCCGTATCGATCAATCAATCGAATCATGTAGCCGGACGTAAGTCTGTCTATGTCGATGTTGTGAAGGGCATTGAGAGGCATCGATGGATGTGTTATTTATCTTGAGGCTTAACTCAAATATTTCTATAATCATTACATTATTATTAACCAGCAAGTTACAGAAACAGTCCAGTCCAGTTACAAGAAGGATAATTCATCCAAATGTTTCTAACTGTAACCAAAACTCATAACAGTTGACAATTCTGTCCGAAATAGTCCAGTCTGTTGTTCAGGGTTGACGATAAACTCCGATGGGCAGGACTCCAGGGACGCGGGGCTATACCGTGCCAGGCTAACCACACGACAATAAACTCCGAGACCCAGAGGGAATGACGGGGATTTGTTTATGTTGATCATATGAAAAACAACCGAAATGGACGGAAATATTTTGCCGTAGACGCTTAACTAGAATTAACTATTAAGTCTTAGAAAGTAATAGTAATAAGCTAGGTTATGATGAAAATAAGTGACGATCGGTACGAAGTCGATGATAAAAAGGAAAAAAAGGTTTAATGTGTTTAGGAGAAAAAAAAATTAAGGTATTTAGTGACAATAAACAGAATTTTAAAATAATATTCATTACATACCTATCAGCCTATAGCAGTCCACTGCTGGACATAGGCCTCTCCTTATATTCTATTAATTAGTTGGTATTTTATCTATACTTCTATATCTATACTCTATACTAATATCTAAAGCTGAAGAGTTGTTTTGTTTGAACGCGCTAATCTCAGGAACTACTGGTCCAAATTGAAAAATTATTTTTGTGTTGAATAGACCTTTCATCGAGGAAGGCTTTAGGCTATAAACCATCACGCTGGGACTAATAGGAGCGAAGATACAATAGAAAATGTGAAAAAAACAGGGCATAAATCATAACTTATATCTTCTACCCACGGGGACGAAGTCGCGGGCAACAGCTAGTTTCAATAAATTCCCGTTAAGTTTCTTTTTAAGGCACCATCCATTAATATTGTCTACCTCACTCATAACTTCACAAAATTAGATAAAAGAGTTTCGGATCTTTTGTAATCTGAAAAGATTTACCTAATCATACAAAAACTCTGAACAAAGTAAGGTCAGATGAAATCCCGAGTTAATTTCTAAACAGCACTTATTTAATTTGTTTAAACAAAGGGCTGAAGTATTGTTTGATCGTTCATTCTGTTGAATGGATCCCTTTTGATAATTTAAATAATTATTATAATCATTAGATCAAACGCTTGTGTTTTGAATAAACTTGAAAACCATTTTTCTATTTTCTTTATTTTAATCCTCTTCTTATTTTGATTGACTTATTTTAATAAAATACTTACTTTTTGGGACCTTACAAAGGGTGTTTCGATTAATTACAGAAATTGATTAGCTTTTTCAATATAATCCTTTCGTCTTTGCACATCACCTCAACATCGCTCTAAAGCAACATATATTACTGAACCAATAAGAGGTCCATGTTCAATATTTTCTCAAAATTCTTCTACAGTGGTGATAAATTGACACATAAAAATTCACATAAATGAATTCTACACAACGCCAACAAAATCAGCAACATTCTGATCAAATGCAATCACAATTCATAATTTTAGTCATTCTCGCTAAAACGGATTATCCCAATTAATTTATAATATTCATTAATGATATGTCCAATAAGTACTTAATTCTCATTACACTGAAAACACAAATTATTGTGACTAGCTGACACGTGCTCACTACAGCGGGCATCTATACACTTATTTCTTGCGATAATAAATTTTTATCAATGGATTACACACAGTCACAAATAAAGATTTCTGTGGGTAAAAACCTTTCAAAATTGATACCTTAATTTGTGAGTTTACCCGCTACAACCTTATTGACTCACAAACGTGTGAATGAAACTAAGTTTGAAATTAAAACTCTTTGTGGATTTGTATTTTCTTTTTTTTTCTTTATTAAAACAGTGACCAGTACTATTCATTTTTCTTATGACGAAGCGTTTTAAGTAACATACACAAAGATACTGAAATTCTCAAAACACAGGTGTCAATTACTCATATTCTGAATAGATTTATTGCTGAAGATGTAGAAACTACTACAATATTATCATGATGACTAGAAAAATTACAAATCTATTAGTCCCTCAAAATAATAAACTATGAAAATAAGATACGTGTAATTTGTTGTCTTTTTCTGAACTACAAAATTAACAAAAATAAACTAAACTGCTTTAAGGTTTTAGGTGATCGAGCTTGTGTAACTATGTTGCTAAATGAATACACACTAGTGACGTCACACGTAAGTTCATTCACAATAAATATTGATAAGCAATAAACTACAAGACGAAAATTGAAAATTGTAATAATTGTTAAGGCAAATGCTGAACCGCATCCTCTAGCAGATACACTTCTATTATCAGTAAAGGAGAAGCTTGTCGTTATGCTAATACACTGATGACTTGGTATTCAGGAGATTTGATACGATTTCGTTCGAATTGATTGATTTGAATGCGACTGATATGGAAATTTTGATTAACTGGATCTTGTGGCGGTGACGTGGGAGATTTGTTAATCTTATTGTGTGATGACTGGGGGATAGGTTTATAAGGAATCGATTATTTGGAGGTTGTTGTTGAAATGAAGTTTATGTCAATAATAGTGTATTTGTTTAAAATAAGTCAATAAAGAAAACTATGTGGGATGATACAAAAAAAACTATTTTATGAACTAAACTAAGGGTCAGGTGTCTGTTGATTTATGTACGTCTGTTGGTTCGTATATCACCAAGATGTATCTCATGTACCCTGAATAGCCAAACACTTGAAATTTTCACAGTTTCACAGATTGTGTATTTCTGTTTATGCTATAATAAGAAAAATCTTTCAGCTTTCTTTTTCAAACATCGTTTCCGCTAATGGATAAAGCTGACACACATGTCACATTTTGCTAACAATTTTTTTTTCAAAATATCAGACAAGATAGGACCTTATGTAAACAAGGTTTATTAAATTTAAAATATGCTGAAGGGTACTCAGTCAACAGGTACTGTAAATGCCAATGTAGTCTCATCTTAATTCTGAGCTTAAGAAGTTATTTCGTCCCCTTGCAAGGGCAATATAAAGCCGCTGTCATAAAAATAAAACGTTTTATTTCTTCAAATTAGAAATTCGGATTCTTAGTGTGTATGCTGACTGCAATTTTATGATACCACTTGTCTATAATTTATTTCAGAAAGAAAGAGTTTTAGAAAAAAAGAACATTATTTCTTTAGTTGTTAAATTATATCTTTCGATATTTTCAGGCTTTGAATTTTCGTCTTTCAGATGTTATCTGTAACGGTTCTTGAGATATTTGAATAGGAGTATTTATAGTTCATTGCTTTATTAGGAAAATGTCAAGTTGGGTATGAAATTTGTCTCAATAAGTACCTAGTATAAAGAATTTAATTGTAAAACGAGATGAGAATTTTTCATTATTTTAAAAGTCAAATATATCGTCGCCGTTATTTGAACGTAATAGGGTATTATTTCACAAAAAAAAACGTTTAGTCCAAAAAGATTTCCAAAAAGTATTAGACGCGTATTTTGTCTTCTATATCGTAAACTTAGAATTAAATGGATACAGTAATATAAAATTTAGTATGACATCACTTACAAGTGCGCTTTTTACTCCCCAGATGTTTTAGCCCCCATTACCATACATTTCATGATTTTAAGTGACTTTAATCTTCCTTACTAAGTAAGAAGTCTTCTTAATGATGTGATGAAATAAAAAAGTCATATCCAATTATTTTTTTGGAAATCTATCAGACGGACTTAACAGATTTCTATTGAAGTTCCATGAAGTCAAATACCATTTTATATAACCAGAGTGTTACCGCGTAATATGTTATTACCAAATGCCCCGGCAGAGTGAGCGAATCATATGTTTCATATATTAAATTTACCGAACATTCCGACCAATTCGGGTTATATCGGGGTTACACGCTGTTTATACTGTTTGCTTAATTTCTTTGAACCTTGTTTCGGAATTGAGAATGAGTGGGTAGTTTAATAGATTAATTTGTGCGGATTTTGTATCGGTTATCTGTTTTACTTGTGCTACTTCTTTGGTTATTATTTTTATTGGTAGTGCAGGTTTCATTTGACTAGCTATCACTGTTCATGAGAGTTAGCTTGGTGGATGATTGACGGACAGACAACGGTGCCTCAATTCTGATTAACTCTTTGCCTACAATCCTACAAATAAAGTGCTTAGAAAAGATTTCGCCTTTAGTTGTGACATGGTTCTATCCATTCCAATTACAATCGACGTCAGTTATAAGACAATTGAGAACACACGATAAGTCTACCAATCCTCAAGCTACACTAATGACGAGAGCTTCAATACAAATCTAATAAATAGACAAAAATTTAGGTTATCCAAATACTGAGACTGGAGTTCCGGAATATTTCCCCACAGACCGCGTCAGACCAAAGGCTTGCACTATTGTGAATTTTTTACCTCTCACTATCCGGCCGACGACGTTAAGACTGCATTTGAATATTATATCCCCTATGCTTGCTGCTCTCCTGGTATTTATTTCCTCGTAAACTTCGTATGTTATGGTTTTACGTTACAGGTAAGCCTGCACCTTGGACTTATAGTTGTTACTTAGTTAATCTGGTCAATATCCTTTTACATTTTAAGCTTCTGTAAATTGTATGGATTGCGTGTTTGTATGATCATGTGTTTGGTCGATATAAATGTTTTACATGGTTTTCTGCTTGGTTAGCTTAAACTGTTGATACTTTTTTTCATTTATCTGTAATTATTTGTTTTTACGTGTTTAAGATCTGTCGAGTACGTACTAAGTGCAAGGGAAATCTGGAATAATGATAAATACCAATATTACTATTTAGATAATCTTTAGAATTACCATTAAAGTATCACATAATATAACCAAAAACCAATATACGAATATGGACCCAAAAAAATCCTCAAAACATGAAATAAAAACATCAGACGAAAAAACTACAAGTAGATACGATCATACCGGTTGGTCCTAACCCTATAAAACCAAGACTCTGTAACAATTCAGTTACGGCCTCCCTATTGTGCCCCAGCCCGGCGCCCAAGCATAAAGTCGTTAAAAAAGGTCACCCCTTATTTGAATTTACTTCAAATAATCCATAACGGGGAATCAAAGTTTTTTTAGCTTCTACCTATACTTCGTCCTCTTGAAAAAAGATTGTTGCTGAAGTAAACAGAGACAGCGCTACTCTACATGTAGCATCATCTCATTCCTACAAAGGTTAGAGTCCAGTTTCAGTAGCGCGTGGTGAGTGCACCGGTGTCTGATCTGAGAATTTTGATGGCATTCTGCATTTTGTTCGGTTTCACTGCTTGTTTTGATAAGTTTAAACGAAGCCAAGTTTTTGTTTGCTAAACATTGTTACCATGACAAAAAATGTAGATGTAGATGATATTTTGGACAAATTTTTATTTCAAGAGAATGTGTTTTAAAGTCTCAAAACCTTAATCATTACAATAAGATTTACTTAAAACTACCACGTTCAATAGAGCATTCGGTATTTTAGGATTGTATTTTAATTTTATATTAATTTCGAAGCAGTCACGTAGGCAATATGATTTTCCTAAATAAGCATGATAAAGTAAACGAAAGTTCTACCCCTTATTTGAAGCTAACAGAACTCCTTGTTACAAAAATACCTGCATTCCCAACTCGGTGTCATACAAACACAACTAAAACAACCAAGTTTATGAACATCTCATTAAAATACCAACAAAAAACTATCCAGTTGAGTTTGTTGGAAAAGTTGGGAAACAAGCGTCACTCCCAATTTCAGACTAACTATTATTGCTTCCCAAATAAGAAGAACGATTTCTGTTGCAAACGAAACGATACCAAATTACCCGAGTGCAGTTCTTAAATTAAAATCACCACCTTATTCAATTGATATAAGGTTCAGTATGTGAGCTTTGAGGTGTTCGTTAAGATTGTATGAAAACTTAGACGAACAAATTCGGTACATAAGTTGGAACATTGAAGTTTGTGTTGTATATGAAGGTTTCCTGGATGTGAATGAATGGGCACATTCCGGACATACTTTAATATTTACAGCTGATCTTACATCCTAAGAAATTCCTGAAATAACCAATAAAAGACCTTAAATTACGAAGAAAGATGATGGAATCATAGTAAATGCAAATATTATTAATGAATAACACATTTTAAAACCAAAGAGATATTTCAATTATAATATTTTTAAAATGAATTTCCTAAGAGAATCCATATTAGGTAATTTACATTTAGAGAAAATAGTCAAAAGCGAAGAGAAAGCATCTGTATGTATAATACTTAAACAGCTGGCAAGCAACGTTGAAATGATTAATTCTAATCAGTCTGAAAGCTACCTACGGAGAGACTAATGATAGAAAGATATGCTGGAAGCGACAGTCTGGTAAAATGTTCTGCGAAAACATTTTAATGTATTTATTTAATTCTATCATTAAGATTGCTATCCTATCGCAGCGTGAAATTGTAGTCAAGAAAGCTTTTAAATATTTTCATTAGCATTTAAATGTAATTTCTTAAGTAAGACGGAATATATATCAGTAATTAACCTATTTACTGCTAGTACCTTTATTTGTGTTCTTTTTTTAAGTTATGAATTTAATAACAAAAAGTTTTTATTAAAATATTTCATCTAGACATCACAAAAATCTAAATTATTTTCTTTTAAATTCAACAGCCATTAGAAGCAATTTGAGTGTTATCACGTGCTCCCTCAGGGGCGTGCTCTAGGGCCACGTCTAGAGATTCGCGACCTTGGTCTTGTAATAATAAATGGAATAGTTGTCCAAGTATTTGAGACTGAAGTAGGTAGTTTTGTTTGCGGTCGTTTTGACCCGAGTTCGGCTGGGTTAATAGTGTGGGACCTCCAATTATAATATTGAATTTAATTGTGCGCTCATGTAGGGAATGTTAATTAAAAGCTTTATTTTACTGTCGTGTTTTATGTTGCACCATTTTTGTTTATTTGTTTTAGTAGGCTCGTGGGGGTTAAGTTTTGTTACTTTTATAGCCTTATTACTCTTGAATGTAACGAAATGTTAGTATGAGGCCATTAAGGATGGGAGACATTTTAATGTGCTGTTATCCTAGAGATGTAATTTTAAGTTCTAGTGTGATCTTTTTACGAGTGATTTTAACTTACAATGTTCTATGTGGAAAATCTACTAAATCTACATTTAAAAAAACTGTTAATACTCTGACAAGATATCATAAAAAATCAGAATACGTTGACATAAAATCTTGAAAAACCCTTTCATAAGGCGCTTGAGAAAATGATCGGAATTCCAAAAACATTTACACTTACACTTGAAAACCCCACAATAATAATAAGCATCTTATTTACCCAAACCGGTAACACGCCATCAATACAATTTGACCCGGGTACCCTAAAACAAAATGGACGTTGCCCCGGGTCCATAGATCCCGGTCAAAGGTTCCCGTATAACTGTCCGGTGTCCGGGTGTCGTGTAACAGCTCTCGGACACTTGTTATTTAAGGCTCACGGAATGAGAACATTCGGTTCATATTTGACCTGATGGTTAGTTACGAGGTTAACACGTTAGACCGTTGTTTTGGTCTCATTAATTTGTTCTTTATTGTAAAGTTTATGAAAGATAAGGTTTATCTAAAGTGGAAAGCGTATTGAAGTTATTATACTTAGTGTAAATTCTTTATTCAATTACCAACTAACACAACACTAATTGTTACTCTTACAAACGAAAAAGTTTTTGCAATTATTCTGATTTGAGCAGATGAGTTTCTATTTCTACCTTATTATTATTTATTTTATTCAGAACAAAGGCATACATTCAACAAAAGTCAAACAATCGCCAAACTGTATAACAGTTGTTGGCGATAATAACCCTTGAAATAATGCAACAACAATCTATGAACATTTCATAGATTTTTTCTAGTGACAGACAAAAAAATCAATATAATAAACTTGTCAAAACATTTCCCAACAAGCATACACAGTAAGCAAAGCGTAAATTGAAACAACGATTAATATAAATATGAAATCGTCGACCGATTTCATAAAGGACCTAAAACCGCTCCCTGTGGAACCAATACAAATGGAAAGCATACGTATCAGTAATTAATCGTGTTCCAGCACATCGGTACGCAAATAGTGGCGGTCTTAGTTTCCGAATTCCAGTTAAATGTTCCCTTCAGTTGTCGGAGCAAGTTGGTCGGGAAGCAATGGATCCACTGTTTTATTACGACTTGATTCTGCTGAGGAAATTAGAGGTGCACGTTTGGATCGCACTGTCGCGTATATTGCACTATCGACTGTATCTGAGTTTGCTAATAAGAGGAACTATTTGGTAGTGATGTTTGGCGTTTTTATAATATTGGGTGCATGTCTCTATTGCTATTCTTTTATAATAAAGCTAAAGGATTTTTTTTGGTAGTTGCTCGAGCTGAACTCAGGAAGTACTGGTCGAATTTGAAAAATGTTTAGTGTTAGGTAGCCCATTTCATACCTTCACTTTGATTAATAGGAGGAGATACACTTATACACCATGCCTCACACTCTAAAAAATCATTTTCTATCATAATATCTTTATAGCCACCAGGATGAAGTCGCAACAGCTGTCATTTTTCTATTTTGTCCTATCATAATATTCATGTTTATATAAAGGAATTACGCAGATCGATCCCATTTCCAGTTAGTACTTTCCTAGTAAAAACATTATATCAGTGAAAATGTAGTTCAATAAACACTGCCTGGAAAAATCCACGTCTAAAAATTACATATTTATAAATAGCTCTCATTTTCATAACATTATGGAATCTAAGATTCTCTGATCTGCTATGATTAATTTTATATTTTCCTATTGACTGAGCAAAATGTTCATCTACATTAAACAACTTTTATTTGCGAGCCTCGAGTTCTCCTCATTTATAATTATATCAGAATTCCGAGCAATATCAATAAGTTAATTGAATTATGTATGTGCTTGAGATTGCCTTGTTTCGAAATAGAATGAAACATTTCTTTGTAAATCTAAAAATATTCTAAGTATTTATACAACGCAAATGCATTGGACAACGGTATTGTTGATTTCATTTATGTTCATCAGGAGATATTATTTTATTAATTTTAAGTACATTAAAAAACTCCATTATCATAATTCTTATATATATATATTTATTAATTTTATTTCCTACATTATTATCAACTAGCTGTTGCCATCTTACTTAATTTAGGTTATATACTATCTTTGTACCAAGACTTTTCCCGTTTGTAATATTAGAAGGATAGCGTTAGCGATAAAAAAAAAACTAAAAAGCAAACATCAGTACCGGATTGTATTCTAACTGAGCATATTTACATGACAAAGTCAAAACTGCAAACACCTTCAGAAGCAGCTATTACACAGCCAAACACTAACCCCCACCTGCTATAACAGATATAATATCAATGTCCAACATTACCAACGGTAAATAACACGACGTCAGAATTTTAGCGGCATTGTGCCTCGGCATTACGAAACAATAGGGGTTAATGTCAGCCGCTGTGGAGGGCGCTGTGGCCGAGGCCAGTGTTCGGATTTTCGCAATTATTACCTGGTTATGAGGTGGGCTTGCAACTAGGCCTGTCCTAGGACGTTTTAAATAGAACCGGATCGTGTTGTGTTAACCAGGTTAGGTATGGTAGTGAGTCACCTTATCTAACTATAGGTATAATAGCTTCAGACTATAAATCTCTACGGACTGCAGATGATCCCTGAGTTGGTTTCGACGATTTTTCTCAGAGAAGCCAGCAATTTTAAATTTCAGAGAAAAAAAAATCATTTCTGTGAAAAAAATCTCTCTTCTCATGTTGAGAAGGAAATGTTTTTAAACGTCATTCAGAGATTTTAATTCTAGTTAAATTTGATTGGAGAGCAAAAATTTTGTAACATGAAAACCAACATTTTAGTTTACATATTAAAGTTCGAAAACATCAGCTCTGAAACAGATATTTCCAATGCAGAGAATCGATTACAAGTTCCTTAATTTATTATATCACATGATAAGGCACGGCAGATGCACATTACAACAGCTCCTGTACAATATTAACTAACTAACATGGCCGCTGTGGTGTATTAGCAAATCTAGTTTGTACCGGTAAACTCTGGCTCAAATCGGTTATACTCAGAATATTGATTGGTTAATTTCTGGCCAATGGTTAGCCGATATTCGTGGGCCCTCGTTTACCGTAATTTCTCGGTAAACAGCCGAATTAATTTATATTAACGTTGACCCAATGATCCGGATAAATTATGGTTTGCTAGTTGAAGAGGATTTCGACCCGATATTCGTTCCAAGACCCGTAGACCAGTAGTTGGGAGTTTGTCTGAGAAAGCAGTTGAGATCAATGCAAAATGTAAAGGAAGCCACAAAGTCTACGTCAATCAGTTTAATTGATACTAGAATTTGTCTTTTAGTGTTTCTAAGTATTTATCACTGCTGTAATTCCAAATAAAGAATAAATATCCTTAAATAAAGAATATTCTAATCTAATCTAAGATTATGCAAAAGATTTGGACTGTACGAGTAAAAATTCCAAGTTATCTTCAGTTGAAGCAAAACCTCCCTCTTTTGTAAACTCATCAGCATTCGGAAACCACTTAACACATGGACCCCTCGTCGTAAGACTCGAAAAAATCTAATCCCAATCTGAGAGGCAAACAATTCGATTCCCTTATGCACCCCACACTTGACACAAATCAATACTCCCCTAGAGCGTGGCGTGAAACTAGCCTCTTACTGACTTACCATCAATCTTGCAGCGTCGGATTAAAAGCTTGCCCTCCACCCCCGAGGGTTAGGGATGATACTGTACGACAGATAACTTAGAGGGTTTGGTATGTACCCATATCTATGATGACTTACTCTTCCATTTTCGGTACAATTCATGGCATTTTAGAACTACATTATGTAAGTTTTGCTTCTTTTCATACTAATACACGTTATTAGGAAAATAATGTAGAGGTTAATCATTAAGAGGAGAATTTTGCCATAACTGGGAAGCTAGACTAGGCAAAAAAAGTATTAGATAAAGTATGAATATAGTTGAAGGCAAAAAAGTTAATGATATTATTGAAAACAATGATTTCAATAGATTTATCAATGAATTATTTAATCAAATAAATATTATAGTAGAGCATGTTATTGTCATTTTACAAATCGTAAAAAGTCATAATAAAAAAACCGAACAGTTTTGCCGAACACTTGTCTAAGTAAAACTTTTAATTGCTGATCACTAAAAAAACCAGTCTAACTGTTCACATGGAATCAGTAAGTTGTCCTTCTGTACTCCAATCGCTAGAGTAAGGTATCGAGTGTTGTATTACAGAAGATCCTCGGATTATGAGGGACACAGCAATTGTGGACATTCGGCTTGCGACGAACATTTGAAGGCTTACATATTTATGGGTCAGGTATCCTCTCTAAGCTGATAATGCACTTATTTCTATTGAGTACATTTCGATATCTTTTTTACTGTTTACATCAAATGAATGGCTGTTAAATATTTTTTTTCGACTTTTCTTTAAACGGTTTAGGATGTCTAAGACTAAATTCTGATTAAGAAACGTTTTGAATTTTTATTTGTGTATGAAAATAACTTACGTCTGAAAGTTCGGCAAAATATCTTTCCAATATATTTTGTATCGTAAACGTTGCAAATATCAATGAATCAGGAAAAATGTCTTGAGTTTGTGACGAGTAATAAATGATTGATCATGTATGTTTCATTTCCAAAAAAGCAGCTTTATTTCCAAAAAAGTATGTATTTAATCAGAAGTAGGTATGTAGTTGGGGAAGTCTGATAGGAACATTGTTTAATCTGGCATCAATAAAGGTAGATAAGCATTTTCTGATCAACTCTTAGTTTTCTCATAAAATAGCCTTCTTCACCATCAAACTTCAAACAACCCAATAGAACCCTCATAAACGCGAAATAATGCTATCAAGTAGAAATAAACCATTTTTTATGTACTATAAATCACGAGGAATATAAGATAAAAGTAAGAAAAAAGGGCTCACATTAACAGAGGAGATTGCATTTAACTATCATGTGAAGATAAATGGTGAGGGGAGGGAGTGCCCTGTGCCCTCGAAACTGGGAGCTTTCGTAACAAATCACGAGCAACTGAATGGCGGGCCTGTAAGGAGCGGCGCGCAGCGGGCGGCCGCCGAGCGCCGCGCGCCGGCGACGAGTCGTGATTCAAAAGAATTGTGTACTTTATTGTAGGAGTGTGTCCGTAGCTTCCTTATTCTCTTTTTAAAAGTGTATTTTGATGTATAGAGAGTGTTACTTCAATTTAGGTTTAATACAATTTTTGTTATATGGCGCTTACTTTTATTAAGTGAAAAGCCAAGATGGATTTGAAAATCGCTAGTAGTTTTGTACAGATTCAAAGACACAATCAAAAAGGGAAAGCGCTCTTAAAGACTGAAAATATAAATATAAAAATCAAATGGTTTGGAAACAACAAGAGTGTTTAAACAATCCAGTTTATGAAATCAAGAATTTCTGTGGACACCGATTTCCCAAAAAAATAAAAACAGAAATAAAATAAAAGAAAAACTAAACCGCAGAGACCTTAATAATGATGACGTAAACAAAATTGTGCTCGGTATTGCTAAGCCGCCCGTGGACCCTGCAGTGTGTGCCGCCCCTAAACACATTTCCTCTGATTCCGTACTATTTTGTTAAATTACACCGTTTTGTTGTTCCCCATGAATCGCGCTAATGAAGTTTTCTTTCTATTACATAATCGGTGTCTCGTTATCTTTGAGAACGTACTTTGCCATTGAGGAGAATGTTGGGGTGGGGGTAGTTGGATCATTATGTATTGTAAGGTTTTTGGGTAAAGGAATATATGTACGAGGTATTCGTAAGATTTTTTCGGTTGGTTATGGGTAATGGTTACTTTTGGAATTAAATCGCATTTTGTGCTAGGAGTCGTTTTTTTATACTTTTTTATAAGTTTAGATCAAAGCCGTGCGTAAAACCATCTTCAAATTTTCTTTAGCTAGTAAATTCCAAAAGAATCAAACTTGTACGTTCTCTATTATCTAAATAGATATGTAATGGAATTATTTTAGGAATGGAATTCTCATAATGGATACGAATTCCCTGAAATATTATTTAGAACTTGCCTTTCATTGAAATGTACTTCGTTCTAAAATGAGTACCTATCTAGTGAGCGATCTACATTTAACATTTTCACACACTAATCTTGTCTAGTCTGTAATATATTATTTTTATCAGAATTTGTCACATTCAAATGGTAATACGTATATTTTATTTGCACTTTAAATTTTTTAACAAGTAGCACATTTCACCATAAGATCTGTTATGATGCAATCAACAAATTCAGTCGATAGTTTAGTTGGTAAAGCGATTGGTGCATTTAGCCTGGAGTCGCAGGTTCTAGTCCTGGCTAAGGATTGCTTTTTTTCATTGTATTATTTAATAACACTGACTGTATTCACATCATCGTCATTTACAAGAGGAAGTAGATTCTCTTTATTTTTCTCATGTTTTACTCTTTTGTTATTCGTTAAGGCACGGCACACTCCAGGGACATCTAAAGCTTGCTTCAGATCCGTATTTTGTTTGATTACATCATTTGTTCGGACTAACGAAAATACGGTTTAGTTAGGTAATGATGGTTCTTTGTTTTGGTACTGGTTTCTTTATACATGACAGAGATTTTAGGCGTATAATTTTTAAAGAAATTTTAGAATTTTCTGTCGATGTAAGAATGACAGCTTGTGATAATATACTAAAGTGGATAATCTAGTAGTTTCAATCAGAATACATTACGTAAATGTGATAGGTATCAGTGATTCAAATTAACTATTGAGTGAAATATTTCTGACTATTTCAAATAAACTAGCATATTATACGGCCGGTTGCCATCCACCCTCGGCTTGGAGAGGATTTACTAAAACACCACAAACATCTGACTGCTGCATCAATACCATAAGTCTTGCAAACACTTGTAATAAAACTTCAATTTGCACAATCGTCCACACATCCCCTCGCTGATGTAGGGGAGAAATGAAATCCTCATCCCCTACAAAACGGGAGAAAAAAAAAACATTTGTCACCGCAGTACTATGGATTCTTGAAACAGTCATATCAGCGCCTTTTACTAAATAAACGATAAAATCCCCCTCCGTAATACATTACGGCTCGGGTTATAAGTTCAATGTACATCTTAGAACAAAAGCGGTAATGTACGTTGAGTTATATGAGAGTGTCGCTTTGTAAGTCGTTAGCGTGCGTTGGTGCGGGGACAGGGGAAGTCGGGGAGTGTCGCGAAATCGCCGCGTTTTGTACACGATAATACCTCTTAGACGAGACTCCCCTTGAGATGACGTCACAATGAGACATAAACCAAAAGGTTTACGAATATGTATTTTATGAAGCAATTAATTATCATTGGACACTTGATATGTCATTTTAAAAAGAAAAAAGTTAATTTTCTATTTGGTATCCATAGCTGGTCTGCAACAAAGCGAGTTACGAACGCTACCATTATCCTATGTTCCAAGAAAATTATTTACAGTTATCTGAAGAAATACTTATAGACCACGTTTCTTTGAAATACGAGAAAAACATTTTTTACTGTTATTTGAATTTACTGATATTTCGACTCAAGCTTAATTTCGTTCGAGATTTAACTGTGCAGATTGGTACTTCTGTCCATTCCCCTGTATAGTGTCTTCATGTAACGATATAATCACATTAGGCAAGTTATTCTAGTCGGGAATAATTGAATGAATGTTATATTCAAGTTCGTTTTCACTGGCGCGGACTTTTAAATGGTTCGCTAAGAGTTCTGACGGATGCTGGGATCTTATGTGACGTGACGGTTGTAGGTTTAATGGCTTGTGACGGGATGGGCAACGAGTTGTAACTTGTAGAAGAGGAATGTTCTAAAATATGTTTTTTTTCCATTATTTTAATTAGTTATGGCCTTCTTTATGGTATTCTACTTGTAATAGCCTACATTCTGATCTTTTAAACAGTTGAAAGATATAGAAGTGATGGAAAAAAAATCATATCTGATTATTTTGAAAATACAATCCACTTTTTTTATTCCTTTGAACAATAAAAGTCACAAAACCTTTGCTCAAATATATTATAATTTAATATCGAATTCTATAAAAGCTTTCCACTACATGTAACTTTAAGTAACGTTAAGTACCCTATACACTTAAAGTGACACTTGTGCCCCTAAAGCGACACTACAAAAGCTAAGTAAATACACTTTATTTGAAATCCTTTTCAACCCCTGGGCTAGTAAATATAGTTTACTTATTAAGGGGGAGTTTCGAGTGAGTTATTGTACTTTAATATTACGATTTCAATAAAATACTGTTTTTTTATATAAAAAGACTGTTTATTCATAAGCTAGAATATTTTTTAGTTATGGAAACTTCCTCACATATCAACAAATAACATACAAATATACACACACAAAAATTAATATGAACAAAATAAATCAAAAAACATTTTTAATTACCATACACCCCATATAATATTTAATTTCAAACAAAAAAAAAACCCTCAAAAATTGAAATATTAAAGTAATACCTCCCCTTAACAAGCACCCTAAGAGATTACACGACTTCAAATCAAATTGTGCCAGTCTGCTTCACCCGGGAATCGAACCCCGGGCATTGTGCGTCACTTATAATGACGTATTGTGCGCTTGTCTAATCCCGGCTTAACGTAAGCATTGATGCGTCTCTTGTTAAATCTGCTCGCCTGGTAGTTTAATATTAATGTTATGGAGATTTAGCTAATAGTTTTTAGCGTGGCTTTTATATATAAGCTTACTACGACTATGTATCGGAGGTTTTTTATAATTATTTTAAGAAAGGACTAATGATACTCGTCACAAGATGTGATCTTGTGTTCTAAATCATAGGTGATTTAGACATTTTAAGAAGTTGTGCAATTAACGCACAAAAGGAGTATTTAATTATGAGCTGGACCGAGGCGCGACCGGTTGAGAATTGGCAATAGGCAAAGAACAGAAAATTCGAAAAACAAAGAAGATACTTAAAAAACGAAACATTTTCTCATTTCGGAAATCGAATCCATCGTTTTAATATCTATACGAATATATAAAGCTGAAGAGTTTGTTTGTTTGTTTGTTTGTTTGTTTGTTTGAACGCGCTAATCTCAGGAACTACTGGTCCAAATTAAAAAAAAAATCTTTTTGTGTTGAATAGACCATTCATCGAGGAAGGCTTTAGGCTATAAACCATCACGCTGCGACTAAAAGGAGCTAAGATACAATGGAAAATGTGAAAATTACCGGGCAGGTACACCTAAATCATAACTTATATCTTCTACCCACGGGGACGAAGTCGCGGGCAACAGCTAGTTTTATTATATAACGTAATCATTAACCCGCAAATTAGTAAGCGTGGTCATAATAATCACTACTTCTTCATATCAAGTTTTTTTCCTACCACTGAAACATTTACACGCTAGTATTTTTTATACAGCTTTTAGTTCCGTACCAAAAAAATCCCTATTTCCCGTCACACCATTCTTTCATCCCGTAACTTAGCTAAGACCGTATCTCTACAATGTATCTCTGGGCAAATGTATGAAGACACATAGTTTTATGAGGCTGCCTCCGTTAAGCCATCATTGTCTAAACGTGTTATCGTGATGTATGTTCACGGCGATACGCGAGGGGGCGCGCAGTGGCGGGAAACGCGTCGCTATTGATTCGTTTAGGGAAAGTAACAACGTTTTTCTTGGTATCATTCTCATTCGTTAAACTTTATGGAGGAAACGATTTTACAGAGCTGTGATACAGTAAGGAGTAAGATAGCGAAACTGGTGAAATGCGAGGAGTCGTGAATCTGAGTTCTTTATGAATAGGTTGGAGAAAACAAAAAATATCACCTATCAAATTTATCACCATACCAATCGCTGTTTAACCTCGATTTTTAAAGATTGTTATAGCGGTAGCAGAAGTAAATATATGTATAAAAACCTCTCTGATAGTTGGTGACAGTTGTACAGATAAACGGACAGTCGGACAGACAGTGGTGATTCAGTAATAAGGTCCAAAAAAAGATTTTTTGTTTACCAATTAGCATAATTTTGAATTTCCTTAATACACGGTAAACTATCAGACACCATTTCTTAAATTTTCAAACAATCTCTCCACTGCCGCAAGACGACCAGCAATCCTTAATTATCATAGAGCAATTACGTCAAACAAAACATGTGAGTTTAAACCTTAATAGAGCACTTTGGTTGAAGGGCCGCCCTCAATGCCTCACGGCCCTAATTACGAACCGAAATGATATAGGACCCTGCTTGAGGATAAATTACATGAGCTTACACGTCCTCTGAGCAGCCGAGGTATGTATGAAGAGGTTTCCTTAGAACTATAGTATGATATTGCTGGAAAACAATTTTTGCTATTTTGATTCCCTTTAAACGAATATCTATGTGTGTGTGTGGTTTTCTCTTTATTTTAAAAGATGACTGTCGCAGTATGTGACGTTGTCTTTATGTCACGGTTGGTTTCACTAACATTCAAGCCTCATGTCCAAAACCTCTCAGATTATAAACAAGTATTTATGGTTACACAAATGTTGTCCCGAGCGGGGATCGAATCCGCGACACCTTGCGCACAGTGCAGTCAGACATTTTGCACGTCACCCTTTTGGGACACTGGTAATTCTTTTTTTTATAACACTCAGTCGTTTTAGTTCCAATTTGTTACAGTTTAGTTATAGTTTAGGATCCAAATAAATGATTTGGATAAGTAAAACAATTTCGATCAAGACTACAAACAATATTATTTTTTGGAACAACCCACACTCAAACAAATACTAGAATCACACTTGTGTCTATTTATTTGATTAGAAATCAAACACACTGAAAACGTTTTGTAGGTGGAATCCTTCAGAAACCATAGCTTCATCTTCTAACATTCAATCAATCTTTAGTCCTAAAGGTCTAAAATCAATGATGATTAATGTCTTCTTTATTTGGAAGACGTGGGTTTATAAAGGCAAGCCTTTGTTTTAATATTCAATATTCATGCTAAGTAAATATTTGAACGCGAGTTATACAAATGATGTAGATATTTATAAAAGTTTTTATATTTTCACATGACTTGTATTATCTTCATTTTGAAAGAAGAATAATACTGGGAGTCTGGACCTGTCTCATAGTTAAAGAAATTCAGCTCCTCATATAGGATTGAGCACTGAACATCTAGCTTGCTCACTGCGGGAGATTCTAGATATATTCCTGACTGAATTCCAATTCAGGAAGCAATTAGAGCCTAGCTTTTTTCATTACATTTTCATTCACCGTTTAGCAGTCGAGTTTTAGAGTAATCTTGAAAAAAATACCATTCAGTTTAACTGAATCTTTGACTTAGGTTTACTGCTCTCCAAATTGTAGTCAACCTTCCTGGCATGGGCCACTCAAATCCGTTCAACTAAAAAAAAAACATTTTATCATTTCATATAAATCAATCGACCAATAAAAAACGCTCAGCACACAAGTCTAGCTCATAACAACCCAATAGATTCACCATTAATTACATGACCATCCAATCAGAAGCTAGCAGTGCAGGCGAACCCGGGCGTCTAGCCAGTGCACACATAACTCATTTACTTCCCCTCTAATAAAACGCGATGTCATTATCCTTACAATTTCCCTTACGGCTTAAGGGCTAGTACACACAGACACCAGAGGCAAACCCTAGTAAAACTCCATATAATCGCGGATTTTATCTTTATTGGGTAAACATGTTGCGTGTGGACGCGGCCTTAGCTCGGACGATGTATTGTGGAGATAAGGTGATTTAAGAATTGAGGATTAAGCTAAGGAGCTCCGAGGAAATAGGTCACATTTATAATCATTGGATCTGGAATAAGGCTGGAAATAAAAGGACATTAAAGGTAGCACGTTAGTTAAGACTCATGCGTTTTTGCTATGATAGAAGTGTAAATTCTATGCGCCCTGTACAATTTATGTCGATGATCGCTATTGAAAGTGATTGACAATGAATTAATTTTGTGTGGATCGCAATCATTGATTTTGCATCGCAAAGCGTCTATTAAATAATTTGTTAATAGAAAAAACTGTTTTCAGACAATTATCGTTCAAAAGCAATTGAGGTATCAATTATTTTTAGAAAAAGCAACACTAGATATGCCATAAATATATTACTAAAAAAGTGATGTAAAAGGCCTAACGAAAGTGGCAATTACGAAATCATTTTCAGGATCCCATACGTCAGAGGTTAAATGAAACGGTTTATTTTCACAAAAAAGTATGGCATATAGCAAAAGGGGTGTTTTAAGTGCCTGAGTCTCTGCTTAATACAGTTTCATAGTTGCCGTTGTGAACAACAGAATTTGCTACTTAGAGTTGTCTGAAAGTCTTACTAATTTTGTCATGGTATTTAGTATTGTTTTAACGCTTTCCAGCCTGAACTGCTCTATCGAGATTGATGAAAATAGATATTCACATAGATATTCACTTGGAAGAAGAGGCGAGATCTAACAAAAATTAATTTAAGTTTAAATGCTTATAATTTAATACATGCTGTTTAAATAAAAACATCACGACCTACTATTTCAATAATTTATTCACAAGTCAAATGAAAAATATTAAATATTGCATTCCCTTTTTATTCTTTCATTTAACATTTAAATCGTTGTCCAGCATGCATACATGAATATGTCTCGCTAATATAATATTTACAAACAACAAAAATATATTTAACGTATCATCAATATTATAAATTTGTAATAAACTGAAATTGCCGAGCAATTACTGACAGCTCTGGATTACACGATTACATCAAATATTAACAACACAACTTTATAACGTAAATAAGTGTAAATAAGGTTGGAATTGTGTTACCATTGTCAATATTTTACGTTAATAAACAAATGTTTTACCAAAATGGTTATATAGCCTAGTATTTGATTGGTCAATCTGCATACAAAGTATTTTGATCAAATAAGTTCATTATCAAAAATATTTAATTCGTAGTGTGTTCAAGTGACGGTTAAAAATTGCATGTTTTTAGCGATCCCAAAGGGTAAACTTGGAACCCTACCTCTATGACTCCTTTGTTTGTTTGTCAGGCCGTCCGTCACTGGGTACTATCTCATGATCGAATTATAGCTAGGCAGTTGATTTTTTTAACAGATAATGTATGATAAGGCTGTCGTATAAGGATACTTAACTGTAAAGATAGTTTTAAGTTGATGAAATAAATAAATAAATAATTTTTGCGAATTTGTTTTCTTTAGCCTATAGGTACGAAACCTAAAATCATTACCATTCTATTCGACACAGTTGTGTAAAAAGTTGGCATCCGTGACAATATAATTATTTATTAAGTCTGTACCAGATGACCTAGATTCTATCATTGGTCTGTAATTACTGGTGACTGAGACAAATGAACGAGGTTGAAGGCTACAAGTGATCATTTATTTTAATTAGTCTATTGAGCACAAATTACATAAGTCAGGCTTAGTAGATAGAGGGTAACCTTGATTTGTGTTAGATAATCTAAAAAGTTTTTACTGAAATGTAACTCTTAAACTAAAAAAGTATCCTGTAAATAGGTTTTATTGGAATCGCACTCAAAATAAGAGAGTTACCTGAATTTTTATTTAGAATATTTTTGAGGTATATTCTGTATAAAACCTAATCTCATAGTTAGAGGCCTCTTGAATTCCTAGTATTGCTGAAAGATGACCTTTTGTTAGATTTTTAGCACTCGGACTTAAAGGTTAAAAACGGAAAGCTGTTCTATTCGTCTTATACCAGGCAGTATCTCATCAACCGCAATAGCAAGACATTAAAAAAAATTCAAATATGTGTTTCTGTTGTCGTTATAACAACAACGGTAGGTATATCATGAAATTGATGAGGGACAATACTTTTTTGCAAAATTTTATTTTTCCCCAACATATTTGCAAGAAACCTTCTGCATTGCGATTTCGACGAACTGTTGACCAGTTTCCTACCTTTAAAATAGCTCCACACAACATTTCAGCCTGAAACCAGTACCCAACATTTAACAAAAGTTCAATTATCATAAATTATTCATGCCGGATTCGACCCCCGACCCCTGAGTTAATCCTTATCTATTATTTCGTCTACTCTGGCCGCTCAGCGGGTCATTTATATCGGAACATTAAACTTGATATAATCTGTGTAACGCGATTGTACCGCAAATAAACACCCCTTAAGATACTAACGGTTAAGTCGATTGGTTACGAACACTGACAAATAAATTTACATTGAGAAATGGATTAAGTTGTAGACTTTTTTTTGAGCTTATTCAAAAATCATTTATTGTGTAAGGAGTATAAATCATGACGTAAACATATCTTTTTATTGCTATGCAACGAAATCCTATAAAAAACACCCCAAAACGATATATTTGTGCCAGTGGTCTCAAATCGTACTTGAACACTAGTCATTTAAAATCTTTCCTTCAAGGTTTCTTTTATTTCAAGGTTAAGACACAGAATAAAATATTAGAATTCCAATTTTTAATTCACCACATACCATTTCAGAGCAATATCTTTTACTATCCACACCACCCCGAACAATACCCACCTAACATTCAATTAAATTAATTGAACCGCAACTTAGTAATTCAATCAATTGAACACAAAATCACAATATATTCAACAATGGCAGAACCCAATCGAGTTCGGTAACGGAGGGGAGATAAAGAGATTACTAGACGTAACGTGTCGACATGAATTATTGTCGGACAGACAGATTATAGGGGAAGATGTGACTTCATTATTACAGGATATTGAACTAAAGAATATTCAGAGGAATCTACCAGCACCTCTTAATATTATATTATTGGTGTTGTAGTAGAGAGATGCCGCTCTACGTGAAGTGTTCAGTCTTTGTTCGATAACTCCAGTAATATTATCTTGGGCGATGGAAGCTTGACTGATAAGGAGGACTACAAACTGATAGCCAACCTTTATAAGTTGGAGAAATAACGCTCAAAGGAAATGAAAGGCCTGGCTCATGAAAAACATAACCCTTTGCTATTAAATTTGATTATTTAATTCGATCATGTGACCACACTTTCACCGCACAATCATGAGCTTTGAAATTTACTTAACACTGATTGACATTCTGCAATTGTCTTTGCCAATAATTCTGATCTTACATAAAATTTCATTCCTTTCAAAAAAGAGGGTGAAATTCACAAGTAGCTTGTTTAAAAAGCAATGCCGTCCTAAAATGATTGTTCCAGTCTAATTCATTTGAATAACATTTTCCTTGTTATCCCCGCTTTGCAGACGATTCTCAGATGTTTTTGAAGAGTTCTATTAACAAGGGTTTAAGAACTACAAACCGAGTTGTCCACTTATCCCCCGAAGCCTCCAACTATCCTCCCACTTCGCTCATAGTTCGTTTTAAATGGCCATCAGAAGATTGGTTATACCCTAAACTTGTATTCCCGTCCACGGACTCTCGTATCTCACTTAGGGACCATACAAATCCGTCAGATTATCGACAAGGGTGAAACGTAATTTTCTACAAAACGAATCAATGTGAAACTATAATGTATTACATTAGTTCAAAGGCTGAATGCAGCCGTGCCTCTGCCCGAACGTGACCTAATTTAGAAGAAACAAAGCGATCCCAAACGACAATATTAATCTTAATTCAAAATAAACAAAAACAACCCTTAATGTCCTAAACATAACGGTTGTTTTAACCGAAAATTGAGATTTGTTCCTCCATTTTGCTGTACAAACAATAAACACAGGTGATGTAAACAAAAACAACTCTTATGTAGATGTAATAGGGGGTATATCGAGTGGAAAAGGAAAATTGCGAGTATTTTTTGGGGCAACAATACAATTTACCAATTTTAAGGAAAACTAGGGTTTAGGTAAACGGGATAAGGTGCACATGAAATGTAAAATAAAATTGGTGCTGACGCCATGGATTCGATAAGGCCCTTGGTTTCAATCATTGGCAGAATAAAATTCGGTATCTTCTTTTTCGCTTTGTGTTTACTCAATTTTGAGTTGAGACGTGATTTTGAATATTTTTTGTAACAATATAAAAGAAAGATAAATAAGGTCCTTTATATAAAACATTATTTAATAGCAGCCTTATACGAAGGAAGGAATTTCGAAAGTGATTTTTGTTTAGATTTCTATTTCTTGTAAATTGGTCGACCCTTTTTTCAGCTGTTGCTAAGGGTTCCAGAATTTGTAGTGTAATGTTTTTCAGATAACCATTATGTGTGTATTTCTGGTCCATATTTATTGCTTATTCGTAAATATTAAAGATAGAAAATTTTATTAAGCTCCGTTGCTTCTTCGAGACAAAAGACGTTGATTGTAAAACAGCCATCTATCTAAAACGTTAGTTGATGAAATTGCTATCCAAGAACGCTCTACGAAAACACTTCAAGAATTTACTTACCCAGCGTTTTAATAATAAAATCTTATTCTTCCACAAAATGGGCAACATCTACCTGAATACTAAGCTTCTTTTATGCCACCCTTGTACAGAAACGCTGTGTAAGCACATAATACATCTTGGTGAGAGCGCAGTGGGTCCAGCCGTGTCGCCGCTCCGCTGACTTGCACTTCTAAACACATCTCTTAGGAGTGTATGAGCCCCTGGTACTTTTGTTACGTATGGACGAAGTCGTTAGTTTTTTACTGTGCTCCTTCTAAATGGAATTTTCAACTATTACTGAATGTAAAGACTTTTATTTCACACAGACGTTTTCGTTATTTCATTTTCAGGTCCTTTAAAAGAAATTGTTTGATTCAGGAACTTTCTTTGGTCAATAAGTTAAAAAAAAAATGTGCACTAACTTAGATTTATAAGGAGGGTATTTATCTCTTATTATGTTATGGTAGCCTGGTAAGAATTTAATTTAGACGTTTTTGTCGCCAATGCAATCTCATAAGATTTATATAAAGGAAATAATAATAAGGCTGAAGAAATTTTCTTTTCAATGTCACGTATTTTTAATGAACAACAATGGATATTCATTTTTTATCTTGTCCCGAAAACATAAGAAATGATCACACTTATGTGTAAGTCTACATCACAAGCTCCAACCAACACTTTAAAACAGTTTATCTTTTTAAATTTTTATTGTACTTGATTTTATTGACTTGAAAGATTTTCACTTTTCTACACAGTCGTCATCCCTAACGATTCACAAGCTTGAACCATATTGAAAATAACTTTTAACTTGAATAACTGGTGCAGTTAAAGATACTCCGATGTCCTAATACTGTTGAAATGCTAGTCTTTATGTCAGCATATAATACGTCTTGTGAGCGCAGACCGGACCCGGGCGCCCGCTGACTTGCACTTCCAACTGAATAACTCCTCCGAGTTATGCACGCCTGGTATTTCAAGGCACTTACTTGTCAGTTCGTTGTAATTAAAGTTATGCTTAATATTATTTTTTTCCAATATTTTACAGGGGAATTTTTTCTGTCTGTATTACAAATTTAACAATTTAACTGGCTTTGCTGATTTTATTGCAGTTTGCCATTAGATCGGTTAGGTTAATTTGAAAATAGTACTTTTGAAAATCAGACAAAGGATGGTGTTTCAAGTTTACAATCATACAGAGCATAATTTTTTTTAGGATAAATATTGTGTTTTGATAAAGCTAAGATACAGTTTTTTGAGGTCTGTACCCGAAGGGTTAAAACGAAACCTCTGGAGGTTCCATTATGTGTCCACCTGTCTGTCTATCACCAGGTTGAATCTCCTGAATTGTGACGTCTACAGAAAAATCTGTTTATGCTTTAAAAGCGTTAAAACTGTGGTTAAGCAACGTGGCTATAGTCACGAACTTGATGGGTTACTATTTTTTAAAATTTTCATTTTACCAACTTTCTTTTTTGCCTTCAATGCGAATCCGACTCGTACTTGACCGATTTTCTTTAACGTTCAAGCAATAAAAGACTGCACATTTATTTTTAAAGCGACTGACCTCACTCCTCAAAAGAATATAGATGCTACTTGGACCTTACTACCTCAATTTAAGTAGAAAACCCACACCATAACACTTCATGACACCATATAAACCCTATAAAATCCATACTTGGAGGTTTTTGATATCGTATGCCACAGGGGTCTACAGGGGGTCACGTACCAACTATTATGTCTAAATTTTATCCAATAACTGAAATATTGGATGAACGTGACGGATTTTTACCGTTTGCTTTGGTTTTTTACGAAGCAAAGCGTTTATTAGGTCAGCAGGGCTGTTCGTTATTTTAATAATGTGTTTCAGTTACTTTTACGTGAAAGAGTCTATACCCATAAAGGTGTTTTTTAAGATTCTGAAACAAAAGGGTAAAAACGGAATTTTACGACTAAGGTTTAGCTGTCTGTCTGTCTGTCTGTTATCAGGCTTCATCTCATGAACTAGTTAGTTATGACTGTAAAGTTGTATACGTCCCTAATGTCACTTGTGATAAATAAAACACTAGGATCCAGAGAAGACCAATTTAATGAAACGTAGCCGCGGTGTCATTCTTTGCTCGAAAATCTTAACACCGCGATACAGAAAGGTGACGTCACAGTCATAACGCCATCTTTTGAATAATGATCAAACTACAACAACATAAGTTATGTATAAACTGTCATAAAAACATGTATTAAAATATTGTAAAGAAAATGTAACACTAAACCATTCATAAAACTTGTACATGCCACCCACCAAGGACATAATAGCGTTATGTCCTTTCACAAATTGCATAGATACCACCCACCATGAGGTCAGGGGCAAATAAATAATAACTAAACATCTTAAATCCTAAAATTATCGTAACGTAAAACTTAACTAACATGAAATGAAATCACATCATTTAGCGACAGGCAAGATACATAATTTTGATGTAGGTCTTTTAATAAGTGATCCGTTACACCTGAGAGTTACTACTCTTGTAACCTTGTCCAAACCAGGGTGTCTGTCTACAACCTTACCTAAAAGCCAACGGGCAGGAGGCAAATTATCCTCCTTGATCAAAACTACATCTCCAATATTGGGTTCTGGAATATGTTTTGTCCATTTATAACGCTGTAACAACTGAACCAAGTACTCAGCAGACCATCGTCTCCAAAAATCTTGCAACATGCGTTGAGTAACCTGCCAACGTCTCAGGTTACTGATGTTTGAGTGTTCATAATTCCGTTCAGGAACCGCTATCAGAGGCTCACCAATCAGAAAATGACCAGGTGTTAAAGGCGTAGGATCTGAGGAATTGTCAGACAACATTGATAACGGCCTGGAATTGAGACAAGCTTCTACTTGAGACAACAGTGTAGACATTTCTTCGTAAGTAAGTGTTGAATTACCTATCACGCGTTTCAGGTGGAACTTCGTTGACTTCACTCCGGCTTCCCACAAACCACCGAAATTCGGGGAATGAGGTGGAATAAAGTGCCAGGAGGTGCTGTTATTGCCCAACCACTCTCTAATTTCTGCAGCTACGGACGACTTCTCCGCTGCAACTAAATGTCTAAGCTCCCGGGAAGCACCAACGAAATTCGTACCGTTGTCGCTCCAAATGTCTGCAACAAAACCGCGACGAGCCACAAATCGTTTGAAGCCGGCTATAAAGCCGTGTGCTGTCAAGTCACTAATGACTTCTAAATGAATGGCCTTGGTTGCCATGCATACAAATACGCAAATGTAACCCTTGTGCGATTGGTGACCTCGACCCTTTGATGTTCTAAGGTTGATGGGGCCAGCAAAATCTACACCTGTATGGTAGAACGGTCTAGCGGGAGTGACTCGACTTTTCGGCAATTGACCCATAAACGGGGTTTGAGTAGATGCCGAGTACCGCTTACACTTAACACATTTGCGGACATAAGCCTTAACTTTATTCTTGGCTGACAGTATCCAATACTTTTTACGCAAATGACTCAGCATTAGTGTTGGTCCTCCATGCAAAGTCATTTTATGGGCTTCATCAATTACTAAATCGGTGAAATGTCTGTTAGATGGCAAGATGATGGGGTGTTTGACAGCCTCATCCAAATTGGCATTTTGAATACGTCCTTTAACACGAAGAATACCTTCATCATCAATAACTGGACAGAGACATCTCAGTTTGCTTTTAGGTTTCACGCTTCCTTTCATTCTAATATCCTTCATTTCTTCATCAAACTCTTGCCTCTGAGCATGTCTTATACATGTTTTTGTTGCGTCTTGTATTTCTTCAGGAGTTAAATACTTGTCATGTCCTTGGCCACCTTGATCCTTCCATCTCAAGACTCTTCTACAATATGCAATCACCCGCACTAATCTTTGGAGAGTGGAATACTTTGTCCATACAGGAACTTCCTGTTGAGTTTCAGTCGCGACGTGCACCTTGATTGTTCGTTTCTCCGTGTTAGTGACAATTGACTTTGGTCTTGAGTATTCAATTGTCTCTTCATGAAGCCACGGTGGTCCTTGACTCCACAGTGAGCTACATGCAAGTTCCTGTGGTGTCAAACCTCTGGATGCAAGATCTGCAGGATTATGCGTTGATTGGACATGCGCCCAATGTGAGTTGTCAATGCGAGAAAGAATCGTGGAGACTCGGTTTCCAACGAAAGTAGTCCAATGACTTGGATGTTTACTGAGCCATGCTAACACGATTGATGAATCAGTCCAAGCGCGTATATGAGGAGGTGATATCTTCATCACCTTAGCGACTTCAATAATAAGTTCAGAGAGTAAGACTGCTCCCATTAACTCCAAACGCGGAACTGACTGCTGCTTAACCGGTGCAACTTTAGTTCGAGCAGTAATTAAATTAACATGAATTTTTCCTTCGGCATCAATGGTTCTGACATACACTACAGCAGCATAAGCGGCAATTGACGCGTCGCAAAATCCATGTAACTCCATCAATGAGTCGTCGGATTTCGTATTAATCCATCTCGGAATGCTGATCTTATTCGTCTCTACAAGGCTTGCACGGTAAGTTTCCCATTCACTAAGAAGATCTGGAGTTAATTCTGCATCCCAGTCTAGACCAGAAAGCCAGAGCTTTTGGATGAAGATCTTCGAGATAATGATGCAGGGTGCGACCCATCCAAGAGGATCGAATAGCCGGGCGATGTCGGAGATTACTCTTCTTTTGGTAACTGGAAACTGCTGTGGAGGAAGTTGCACTGAATATTTACATTCATCACTCTGACGATCCCATGAAATTCCTAAAATTTTCACCACCGAGTCCAGCTTGATATCCCTTTCCTGCTCTTCCTTCTGCTTTGTCCTTTCAGCATGACCTTGAATTCTCTTGTTCAATTCATTGCAACTGCTTACCCATTTCTGTAGTGGAAATTTACCTTTGGTGAGTACTTCTGTTAATCTTTCATGTAGATGTAATCCTTGATCAACTGTCTGACAACCTGTCATTAAATCATCGACGTAAAAGTCATTTTTTATAATTTCAGATACGTCAGGGTAACTTCCACCTTCGTCGATTGCTACTTGCTGCAATGATTTCACTGCAAGGTAAGGAGCTGCTGCTGTACCAAAGGTAACTCTTACTAATTTATATTCCTTTATTACAGATTCCGGATCATCACGCCACACTACTCTCTGAAATTCCGCATGTTCAGAAGAGACCTTCACCTGTCTGTACATTTTTACAATGTCAGCACAGAGACTTATGGGATGCATTCTCCATCTCATAATGATATGACGTAACGGCGGTTGTAACCTTGGGCCTACCATGAGGTCATCGTTAAGTGACACTCCATTTAGACCTTTCATTGAAGCGTCGAACACTATTCGAACCTTGGTTGTTGTTTTGTCTTCACGTACCACGGCGTGATGCGGTAAATAAACAGCTGAAATATTGTTAAGCTCATCACTAGGTACAGGCTCCATGTGACCAAGGTCGATGTACTCTTGAAAGACTTGAGAATATCGAGCTTTGATTTCTGGATTTCTCTTGAACTTATTTTCAAGCAGGTGGAATCTTCTTATTGCGAGATCTCTGGAACTTCCGTATTGACATTGCGGATCTTGATCGCGGAAGGGAAGATTAACTACATACCGACCCTCTTTATCACGGTGAGTAGTTTGAGCAAAAATGTTCTCACAACGTTGCTCCTCATCAGAAAGTATTTTCTGATCAGGAATGACAGACTCTATTTCCCAAAACTGTCGCAAAAGTGCGTTGTCATCAGCCTGATCTGACATGCTGTGAATGACATGATGACAATGTATAGGGTCATCACTTGTTGAGATTTGTCCAGAGAGGATCCAACCAAGTACAGTATTCTGAGCGATAGGTGCGTTTGGGGAACTCTTAATTAAACCATCTCTCAGAACTTGGCCATATATTTCAGCACCTAGTAAGATGTCTATCTTACTTGGTGTGTGAAAATCTGGATCCGCTAATGTAATCTGTGTCAGCTCCGGCCAAATGAACACCTCTAATTTTTTAGATGGTAAAATCGATGTTATGCTGCCTAAAACAAAAGCATGCACTTGGATACTAAAACTAGGGTCTAGGCGTGAGTGAATAGTCACTGTGACTGAATACTTAGAGGCAAACGCGCTCTTCTCGCCGCCTATTCCTGATATTACCGTCTTCACTGGAGTCTTTTTTAGTCCTAGAAGCTGCACTGCTGATTCTGCTATGAATGATGCCTGAGATCCTTGATCTAATAGCACTCTCAGCAGTTGAGTAGAGCCACTTCTTGTCTGTGCTTCGACAAGAGCAGTAGCTAACAAAACTTGTTTAGGTAAAGACCCTTTTGAAAAATATGATACTAAATTAGAGGGTGACGGTTCATCTTCTGAAAACGATGCCTGAACTCTGGATACCGCTGATTTAACTTCAGTTGCTATGTGGGAGTTTTCATTAGGGACAGCTGAGTTTGAGACCGACTGAGGATGTAGTAGTGAGTGATGTCTTCGCTTACATATACGGCATGAGCCATTATGACGACAAAACTTAATAGAGTGGTTGGAGTTTAAACAATTGAAGCATAAACGCCTGGTTTGTACAAAGTTATGACGAGCTTCATAACTCTCTTTTGCAAACTTTTTGCAATGTGCAATTTTGTGACCTTCCTTGCAGAATGGACAAGTCACTTCGTTAGGTTTATTATCACTACTAATGACATGGTGCGTTGTTGCTTTCTTAATAACACTAGCAGTAGGTTTGTTTGTCCCGGCATTCAAAAACTCGAGGGCCCGGAATCTGGCTTCCAAAAAATCTTTGAATTCCAAAAGTACGGGTAACTCATCCTTAGAACTCAATTTAGTTTCCCACTGTTTTCGAGATTCAAAATCTAACTTTGAGCTAATAATGTGAATGATTATGATGTCCCACGTACTGATGTCAATTCCTAGATTTTTCAGACCATTCAGACATTCCATAGTTGTGTCTAGTAAACCCTTAATGCTACTTGAGGACTCTATTATATTAGCCTGACTTAATAAGCGCTTTAACAAGCAATTGGAGAGAAATCGCTTATTATTATATCTACTGTGAAGCAACGACCAACATTCTTTATAATTGTCTGAAGTGACTGCAATATGCCTGACAAGTTGTTCTGCTTCTCCCAACAATAAACCTTTTAAATAATGCATTTTTTGAACATCTTCTAAAGTATCATTTTTGTGTACTAACGATGTGAATAAATCTTTAAATGTTGTCCACTCCGCATAGTTACCAGAAAACTTTGGAATGCATATTTTTGGTAACTTAACACTGTTAGATGTTGAGTGGTCATTTGTCTTTGACTTCGGATCTGAACTATAATAACCAAATTTATTTAAAACCTCTTTCAATTGAATTTTGTGGAAAATGTACAGTTCTTCGGTAATATCATAAATATCATCCACAAAATATTTATCAGATTTTCGCTGAACATCTGAAGCATTCTGCACTATGTTATTATGAGTTGATAAAAATTCCTTCCACAAAGCTTCAAGTGATTCTAATCTAGTTTCAACATATATTTTGGTTATTCGATCTTTAGGCGCCTTTTTAAAGTTTATCTGAGCTTTTTCTATAAGAACCCTTTTATCATTTTGCAATTTATACATAGCCTCCATGACTTTGAATGTTCAAACAACAAATAATTGAAATAATTCAATGTTAAAATTTCGACTAAGATAAAATAACCACCAAAGACAAATTTCCACTAATAATAACAGACACAAATATCAATCAGCACACAAATAGTAATATCCTAGAATTTATACTAAAGATATCCACGATACTGAAAAAATTATTAAGTCCAATAATTTTAGAAGACTACTTTCTTCTATCTTGAAACTTGCACATTAGCAAATAGATAGTACTCACGACTTAGTCTTTAACAAACCACACTGGCACTAGCGCTGACTCCAACTCCGTGATGACTGCGTTGCCCCAGGAACGGGCTGCCTGCTGCGCTATCGCACAGGCTTCACCTCCTCTGCTGGTGCTGATGACGTCCAGCAACCCTGCGCCAACTCCGCTCCACTGGCCCTATTCAGGCCACCCTGCGCCGGCTGCTGGTCCACACTCCCCGGCTGCACACCACTGGTCACCACTGCTTACTCCACTCTTGCACACCAGCTTGGGTGAGCGGCGCTTCACGGCGATCCACCCTGGTCTCCACACCGAGATTCACTTCAAACACTTCGGCACTGATCACTCACTTCTAGTTCACTTTATCCGGCTCGAAGGACCATGTAAAGTTGTATACGTCCCTAATGTCACTTGTGATAAATAAAACACTAGGATCCAGAGAAGACCAATTTAATGAAACGTAGCCGCGGTGTCATTCTTTGCTCGAAAATCTTAACACCGCGATACAGAAAGGTGACGTCACAGTCATAACGCCATCTTTTGAATAATGATCAAACTACAACAACATAAGTTATGTATAAACTGTCATAAAAACATGTATTAAAATATTGTAAAGAAAATGTAACACTAAACCATTCATAAAACTTGTACAATGACTATACAATTGAAATTTAAGAAAAAATACAGATTTTGTTTTCTTACTGCTAAAACAACAAATAAAGATTGAAGTTAAGGTGACCTTATTTTTGCTAATTTGTATTTCTCTTGAAGACTTGAACAGAACCCTCAGTGTTGCAAGTCTGCCTCGTGTCTGATAAGTTTAAAGTTTTACATTCATTTGTTTAATGTTTTAATATCAAAACCTTTTTTCGAGCGATTGACTTATTTTGACAGTTTCTAGCATAAATTTGATATTGGCAGCGAATTAATTCTTGTTAGAGAATGTATTCAAGCGCAAATACCACACAGCATGTAGCACACACAATAGATAGAGCCTCCACAAGATAGGTTACACTGATTTATTACGACATTTGACGTAAACGAAGCAAAATTCCATTAGTACAATTATGATACGAAGTTGGGGTATTTAATTTTATTAGATTAAAACTATGATACGTTAATTTATATTCAACCCCAAAAATTAAAAGTGGGGTGAGTTGCATTCTCACACATCCTGATCCCCAAACAACGATTAATTAAACTTTCTAATATGTTAACCCGGCCCTTAATATAATCAAGCCCTTGATAAACTGTGCCCATTACAAAGAAAAATATACACTCGCTTTTTTAATTTAATCAAAATTATATGAGAATGCCTTAACAAAATTATTAAACAATACATAAAACGTAATTTAGACTCTACGTCCATTACCTTAAGGTGTAGATTTTCATTCACTAGGTTTGAAATGGTTTGGTATTCGGAAGGGCGATCACGAATCAGTCTACAATGAGTTTCTTTCGTAGTGTAAAATAAAAAGATTTTATAGAAAAAAAAGTACTGACAGGTTTTATGATGTGGAGAAAGCTTTTAATAAACAAGATAATAACATAAAGTACGGAGAAAATTTTCAAAAGAAAAACCGAAAATTAAGAATTACTTTATAACCAAGTATGTAATAATATAGAAATATATATTTTTTGCCAATCGAAGTAAAACCATTATTGCAAAAATATTATTTGTTAAAAAACAATCTATAACATCGACTCCAAACTATCGAACATATTTCAAATCCTTAAACTAGAGCGCTTTCCACTCTTTTATACAAAAAAAAAAAAACAAATTAAAACATAAAAAATGGTTGTTTTCCCCTGAACAAGGGTGTAGGCGTTATCAGCCAGGGTAAATAATGAAAAACATCCCTTATAAATGAAATCAGAGCGGTTCGTTGTTTTCACGTGGATTCCGCCATTGTTCTCTACACTAAATAAATATCTATAGTACTCGTATGTACGGCAATTTTGTATTCAAGGTTAAGCACTGATTTTTGTATAGGCTATAAGGTCAATGTTTTGTGGATTTGTATATAAATATTAATCTATACTTTAATATATAAAGCTGAAGAGTTTGTTTGTTTGAACGCGCTAATCTCAGGAACTACTGGTTCAAATTGAAAAATTCTTTTTGTGTTGAATACACCATTCATCGAGGAACGCTTTAGGCTATAAACCATTACGCTGCGACTAATAGGAGCGAAGATACAATGGAAAATGTGAAAAAAACAGGGCAGCTATAAATCATAACTTATATCGTCTACCCACGGGGACGAAGTCGCGGGCAACAGCTAGTAGGCTTATAAAGAGGTTTTACACACCTTTCAGAAGCTTTCATTCTCAGCTCCACTTTGTTCTTTACCGTTTGTTGTCGTTTTTACCAAGTGATATTTGCTACAGTGGAATAAAAGTACAAGCTTCACTTTCATGTAATTTTCTTTTAGAGCTTTTTCTTGGTCGATTTCCAATCATGCTGTCACTTATGTAGTACATACAAAAGTTAAGATAAAAATACCGGATAGATCTAAGCAAGCCCGAGTCAGCAGGTGGCATGTATATAGGTATATAGTATTCTAACACCAGGCAAAAACTAGCTCAGATCTCCAGTTTGAGGCGATATAACTCTGTACTAAGCACATAAAATTAGATTTTTCGTAGGCCTGTAAACCCTACGTGTGATGCTTACTTACTTCGTAAAATATGGCAAATAATGATACCTAAAAACATTAAGGTCATTTACTGAATAAGTTTCATAATCTTGTGCAAATATGAAGGTCAAATTAAATGTTAATATTTTTTTTTATCTTTCCAGGTAATGTTTTGAACTGGCTGCTTTAATACTAAAAATTAGACACCAAATCTGTAGGTGAGTGTTTTTGATTAATTATGAACATACTGATGACAATAGTAGAAAATACTTATGTTCTTCAAGTTACGAAAATAGTCTTCAAAACTGTGTGTAAAGATCATACTCATTTGAACTCGAATAAATACGGAGTACCTAAAATCGTTCTTCATTATGTTAACGTAAACTTCCATTAAAATCAAGAGTTTTGTAAACTGTCCCAAACAGATATATTCTCACTACATATTATAAATAACTACAAACTGATATTTACTTCCCTCTAAAATCTCTCTTTGTTACGAATTAATTTTGAGCAAAATTTCTCCGTCACTAGTCACGTAGATGACGAGAAATATCATCTCGCCTGTGTCTGGTGCGTGGCGAACACTTCGCCCACGCCTGCCCTGTATTAACGTCCATTACTGTACAATAACATCTTGTTTGTGGCACTAAACCATAAGAGCCAGCGAGGGGTAATGGGGTTTTAGAGGAAGAAGATGATATTGTAGCTGTATAGCGATAAATAGAGCTAGACTAGATATATCTTTCTCTCCACAAAACATAGTCTGTTTTATATTAGTTAATAGCTATTTTTTTAATCTTTACCTGCGTCAATCTAGGTAAGTACCTTGCCAATACTTTACTATAGTTGCCTTTGTAATACTATCTGGGAGAATTCGCTTGAGCCATGTTTTGGTAGATGCCTTCAAGTCCCTGACTTTTAAATTCAATTTTTTTCTGTTCCTTTTGAAGACTGCTGATGAACACAACCACATACGTGTGTAGCTGTTTTGATCAGCTAACACACGCAACACTCCAAGTTAAAAATTTGAGAATGCGATTGTAGAGAAGCTAATAACAGTGCTATTTGCAGGGCCACTAAACCGTTTCGAACGAAACAATCTGAGAAGAAGTCACCTTGCAAAATGATCTCAACTTTATATTATACTCATCTTAATAATTTCTAATTAAACCGCTTCAGCCTGTAACTCAGTCCACTGGCTCCTTGAGTTTACATAGTGAATGTAAGTGACGGGCTGAGCAAACTCCGTGCGTTACAGCATCCGTGTTGTGTGGGCATCTCTTGAGATAACCCTACATCGAAGATATTTTTAGCTAATGAAGTCACTTTTATTAACGTGGACTAACGTATAGAATGTTTTATTTGAATGCAGGTCAATTTATCGGGTTCTTTGCGAAAGTAGAGTCACCGTAAAATTCTGTCAAAAAGCTGTTTAAATTTCACACATTGTGATAGCGTCATACAAAGCAAAATCTTGACAGCAATAAATGTGCTATTTCATTTTCAATTGCTGTCGTTTATAAAACACTGTTCAATTTAATAGTATGTTATGTGAATATTGCAGTTCTGTGATCGTTTATTATTTCGCAACCGGCGTAACCCATTGTTAAAGCACCGCTGTCTTTCAGTCCGTACATCTGTCGGCAGGCATGTGTCTCAGGAACCGTGATAGACGGATGAATGTTTTACAGATAATTATTACGGTCATGAATTGTTCTTATTTTTCCTTCTATTTCTAAGCATAACTTCCAACTCCTCACAGTCCTCACACATCGTCTGCGAAGTTTCTCTCATTTTTGTTCGCCACGTCCCATCGAGACAACTTTTTAACAATCTCCTATATAATTCTTATGAGAATGCGGTAACCTGCATGCCACATCTCCTCTTTCAAGGAAATCTGCTCTATATTCTCAACACCCGAGGGACTATAATTGCCTAAACCAATCACTACCTGAATTTTATTCTGTTAAGGGATTATCAACTATGTGCAGCTCAGTTTACGATTGAATTTTGATTGTTTCAAAGTGTTTGTCTCTTAACAGTCGTGGGAGCCCACTTGCTATTGTTTTTCAAACTCTCTACATGACCTTAGGTTCATTTTGGTTCAGTGAACCGGAGTCAGTCGGCTGTGACTAGTATCGTGAGGCTTTTTTTGAACGATAGCTCAGGTATATGCTAATTATAGAGTACAATTAATTAATTTTCTGATGAATATTGAAGTTCTGCTTTTTTGGGTCATCTATTGAGCTGTCTTCTGCTGTGAAAGGAATGATTTATAATTGACCTCGTAAAAGTGTAATAATATCTTGGTGGTGAAATCGGTCTTCTATACAATATCATGATTTCCTTTTTTTTAGTCTTGACAGTTATAGTTTTATACCTATTAATATTGATACTAATATTTTTAGTTTGAACTAGATTTGGCGTATAGTCTAAACATCTCCCACTTATAAGGAATAACTGATAGCGTAGTTCATTACTACGTCAGGCAACTTTAGGTGCTATCGAATTTTTACATTCATATTATCAGCCTGTTTATATTAAGTATCAAGTCAGAAGTATTTGAGTATTTTGGTATGCTTGATGTCTTTACGCGCAATGATTGACCACGGCATCACGCGTGAACGGCTAGACCGATTTCGCTAATTCTTTGTCAAGAGAAGGTTCTTGTGAAAGAAAAAGAAAATTAGAAAAATTAAGAATATTTAACCACCATTTCAAATCAATCCTGACTTTTGTCACGATAACCATTTGTTGGATCCATCTCCGCCCCCAATAATATACAGGCACCGGGACCGGACCTACGTATATAAGCAGTTAAAACCGCGGGGTAAAGCTAGTTATAAAATAATATTCATTTATTCTGGTTCAACTAATTAGCAAATGTTGACCCACTTCATAATAATTAACGCCTACATCAAAGAGTAATGGAATCAATATGACACAAACGTATGTATAGAATATAATACTGTTGTCTGTTCCATGTTGGTACTGATCTAATCAATATTTCGTGGAGGTTTCCTTAAAAATAATGAATATGAAATTATATTTTCTTGTATCAACTATGTTCTACTTGACGACAAATGTTTGAAGAATTTTACCTGTAAAACCTTTTGTCAAAGTACTGTAAGGTGCAATTAAAGTTATGGTTATTATTAAAAAAAATATATTTAACATAGTCATGCTGTATTGTAACTAGAGACAGATATATATTTGAAAATCTCAATTTTGAATAGTTTCGGTATCCATGTATTAAAAATAAAAGCACGAGTAGCCGAGTGGTTGAGGTTACTACCCACTGTGCTCAACGTGTCCCAAGTTCGAACCCCGCGTTGGACAAGCATTTATGTGATCTTCAAATGTAGGGTGTCTTAGTGCTTATGACTTGTATGTTTGTAAAAGTCCCCGTGTCACAAGGAATAGATTTCTTACCACGCGAGACGTTTATAAAAAGAAAAAAATATTAAAAAGTAGAGGAAATTTCTTTAAAAACTCTACAAGGAAAACTGTTTCCATAGTTTCTTTAAAACAGACTCTCCGACACACTCTTTAACAAACGCATTCAATTAAGAAAAAGATCCTACATTAAATCTAAATACACAATGAATTTAGACAATATTGTCTAAGTTACATAAGCACTGTCGGAAAGCAATATTCGTGTTCATTCTATAGAGGTCCATCCAATGTACTTGAAAAGCAATTTAATTAAGTTTGCGATGCCCTACAGCTGGCCAGGGGATGTATCTCACCCGACAAACCTCAATTATTGGCTTTACGGCCTGTTAATGCTTTATTCTAAGGCTATATTAAAATTTTATTAAGTTAGCGTTTTGGTAAGGAATCGATATTTCGTTTTTTGAATTGGTGTATTTGTAAATCTGTATTTAATAATAATATTTTTTGACAACAGTGACACATAGCCAGCTTAAAATGAAAATTACCGAGCCCAACCTGATGCAATTTTTATTGAACTTAATGACAATTGTTCCACGTTAAATAAAAGAAATTCAAGAAAATCGTTTGATCCAGACCAAAGTTATGAGACAAGGGACACAATGAATTCAATAAAAAATACAGAGGAATTGGTTGAAAAGCCAGTTCTTTTTTGCATCTTTTGCATATAAAATGTCAAAAAAATGTATTGAGCGCATGTTACATCTCTTTGCCGGTATTAAAATGAGATTTTACTATGTATAAGTTATTTATGTAAATGGCACACCGATAATTGAACAATCTTAAATCCAGAATATTATGCAACAATATTATTATGTGCCTTCTGGGTACGTTTCCCGACTTTGGCAAGGATGAAGATGTCTTTTTTGACGCTTTGTAAATAATGTATACTTTTCTTTTTATATTGATATAGTTTTAAAAATGTAAATATTAGTTTAGTTTAATTTATTGTAAAAAATATTTTAATTGATTATATCTACCTAATAATTAACAAGCTAATGCAAAAAGACTTTTATTTCATTATGAAATACATTTGTTGAATTATATTTTACTAAATGATAATTCAGCTGTATACAGATCTTAAAATATCATAAAATTCGAACGGTGATGTAGTATTATAAATAGATTAGATAGATACTTTTATCCGAACATAAAATTGGGATAAAACTATCCTACGTATTAATCTTGGATATAAACTATCAGTGTAATTAAGTTTAGTATAAATCCGTTCAGTAGTTTCTGCGTGAAAGAGGAACAAACATCCGTACATTGTATACTAATTTTCGCGTTTATTACATTATTAGGACATGAAGGTATCTAATTATACATACAGGCGTCTAATGAGCTTGGTCCTTAGAGTCTTCCCGAACATCTCCGAAACTCCACAACGAAGGATAAATGAAAATAATATCTTCAGAAATGCAAAATGATACTCAAAATTTGGAAGAAGCTCCCCACGGCATAAGAAATATTAAAACCAGGCAATTTGCAAGGCGAGTCATTATTTAAGTTGTCTTTTTACATAAAGACTCGGTTCTAATCACAAGGTACGCCTATTAAAGTAATTGATGTTACAAATACGATAAAGCGATTTATTTAAGGACCCAAAGGGCTTTTTGAATGATGTTCATTTGGTTGTCGTTGGCGATTCAGAGTGGTCTAAGTTGGGGCCGGTTGAGATTGAGAAAAGCCTTGATTTAATGAACTCAAGTTTGGTCCTTTGATACGTAAGGATGTGCGTTTTAGTCGTAGCTTTTATTAGGGTTAGGGGCATTTATTAAAGCCATAAACTGTTATGGTTCTAGAAGTTAATATACCAGTATGATAATTTAGTAGTTAATCAACTCGAGTTAGTCAAATCTTGGTGAACAAGATTTGTTTATTAGAACTTCCATTTGTTTGTAATTTCTTAATTATTCATATTAAATGATACAATGGTTAACTAAGGCGTACTTTTCGGGATTGCTCGACTAGTTTCAGACCCAACTGAAATCCTTGATCATGAGCCGAGCGAGTAATACACATGAGTAATGATCGCTCAGCAGCTCAGCATCATTTAAGAATTAACATTCTTCGTCATCGCAAATAAAAAAATCAATGTTACTAAAAACGACATACTGCTTTATTCAGACACCCCAGTTTCTAGCTATACGCAAGACACTTGATTACCACTTGTTCAGGCGCACAATACATAAAAGCTTTTTCTTATAAATCGCGCCAAACTGAACGCAGGAAGCAGAATCGTCTCGGATTCTGTAAAAAGTCATTGATTTTGTATTGAGAGTCATTTGGAAGAAAATGGTGGCCCATTTGCTATAGCTGGGATTTTTGTGGAATAATTTATTGTGAGCTCCACCTGGAGTACTTATTTTGTTTACTTTATGACTTCAGTACACTTTATTGGTGATTAAAGAGCTGTTTGGAGTTGAGCTTATGTTTGTAACTTAAGAAAATTTATTGAGAGTTTGACTGCATACATAGCCGAGTATAGTAAAGTTCAAAAAGTTCGATCCCCGCGTAGGTTGCATTTGGGTGCAATGATTTTGTTTAGTTTTAGTTTTTTTGGACAAATAAATTGGATAATATGTCTAAAGTGGTGGTTATTGTTAAAAGGCTTATGTAGATGGACTATTTGAATTTATAAAAATTCAATTCATTTATTCCCATTTCCTGAAATTTCGTCGTTTTATACAAAACCTACTCACGTACGTACCACACACGAAATATAATTCATATTAAATCCATTTCCTATAGTCAACACTTGGCATTCAAACAGCGATGTTACCGCGAAGCGAATCAAAGCTATACACGAAATACCAAGAACTTTGACAAAGTAATTGAGGCTTAAAACTAGAGTACTCGTAGGCACAGCCACTCGTTGTATGTGTATTAAGGATTGCAACGCATTGCCATACACCGACACAAAAACGCGTATGTCGTAGCACGGCGGTTCAGGTTTAGTCAGGAAAACTCTGACACTACCCATTTCCTCCCCCGAAGGAGTGGGTGTCCATGAGGATTCCCAAGCTTTACCAAAAAAAAAGGCACAGCCTGTATCAGGTAAGTTGGCAGTTGTGGTTTACTGAAGCCACGAGTCACCCCCCTCCCCTCTGGTCCTTCCCCCCACTTGGTCCTTCCTCATATATTATCGTGTATTATGTACTAATAATGTACAGATAAAGCCTATTGTGTTGTTAATTACCGGTTTGGGGGTGACGCCGCCGCTGCAAGGAAATTAATCTCTGGTTTAAATTTAATTCGGAGTTCTTGTTCAGTGGAAATGGTATTAGATTTGTGTAATACGTGTATACGAGATATGTGTTTGATTATAATATGTCTTTGAAGAGACTTAGCTTATATAAAATTAGAAATCAAGTATCAACTCACTATATTTGTCCACAGCTGGCCATATACCTCAGTCATTAATTTTATTTTATTACGAGCCTAAAAAGATCAACCGAATAGAAAACCATTCTCTTACTCTTTTCATTTTTCTCCTCTCACGCGTGGCAAGTAACCAGTTCGGTAAGAAGAAACGCCTTCATAATCCTAACCTATTATTTTGTAACTAGTAGGATAGTCTTTTAGATCTTACAATAAAGTATTCGTTGTACATAATCTATTCTTCCCAGTTTATATCAAACTTTGAAACTAGATCCCAATCAAACCAGTAAATCAAGTAATGATTGCATCCTAATTCAGTAGCTATCGTCTTTTGTGCATCAGTCCATTATTCGCGTTAATTGGAGACGCTGAATCAAGCTCGCTCTGATTATTGCTTATTAGACTGATGGGGCTATTCGCTGTTGTGTTTCGAGGTTGGCAGAAATTGTTCGATCGAGGAAATAATAATTGTAGTTATGTTTTTGGATAATAATAGGCATGGTTGAGAGATTTGAATAATTGGTGTGTGTATAAAATAATTGTAATGAAGTTAAGCCTATGATTAGATTTTTGGAAACAGTTATGTGGAATTGTATTTTAATTAATTTAATAAAAAACAACAAAACCAAATAAATCTCAAAGTGGTGAGGCGATCCCAATAAGTAAGTAGGTACCTAAATAATGGCTGAGTAAGGTGTTACATAATATATTCACGACAAAAAAAAACTTTCCGTACAATATTAGTATCCCCACATAATTTATTCCAAACACAATATAACATTTCACAAGAATCAATTAAATATTCTTGGAAAAAGTTAATAAATTCTACTAGGAAAAACAGTATTGGAAGTACGACTACGCATTCCTGTAACATTATTGAATCAAAATAAAAATAATAATTCGTATAATTTTTAGTTTCGTTAGCTAAAAATTACACGAGTAACCAGTTTTAAAGACCCCTCAAAAGAGACACTACTGCATTACATCAAAAACATACACATTTAAAAGAGAAACAGTATTTTTCTTTTAAACTAAGTTTCTGCTCTATGTACGCTTTTCACGAGTTTCACTCACACGTGAAAGAAACTGGTCCTTTGGTACGGTCATACTAATAAATGTAATGTATTGAATACTCTCTCAAATTACACTCTTTTTCAGTCGTTTATTTATCATTACGCTGGTACAACTTGAGAATAAATAAAATAGTAAACTTATATGAAATTGGGTAGGACGCTTAAAATAAGGTTTTGGGAGTACCTATATGGGAAAAAATATAAGTAAATGGTGTCCAAGATTAAACAGACGATATGTAAAATAAAGCAGGAATAGGATGGCATTCGAAAGGCAAAAAACAGAAGAAAATGCCCAGCTATGGGTTATTCTTCGGGACGTACATAGATAGGACTAATTAACTCAATTTACAATCATTTCAAGGAATCGTTTGTACTTTAGATTATTCCCAAGTCATATTCTCTCACGGCTCAGTTTTCAGCTGAAAATTGTATTTCATTATAAATATTAACTATAAAATCGAAGTCTTTCACACATTAACACAGTTATGATAAATGGTGGTCCGTTGTCTACCTAAGATTCTAGTTGAAAATTTACTTAAATGTACTCAAATACAATTATTGAAAATTATAAGCCTGATATCCTTATTAAAATCAATGTGGAAACTCAACCAGTAGTGCATATTAAAGTGTACTCCCATCACCATACACTTTTACAGCTGCAATATGCTTTTAGCAATATAGGTGAGCACTAACGCACTATATTATTACCACGTACACTGTATAGTCAGCAACACAGGTCAAGGAGAAAATCTGAAAATAATAATAATTATTTATTTCAAACTAGCTGTTGCCCGCGACTTCGTTCCCGTGGGTAGAAGAAGATATAAGTCATGATTTATACCCGTCCTGTTTTTTTCACATTTTCCATTGTATCTTCGCTCCTATTAGTCGCAGCGTGATGGTTTATAGCCTAAAGCCTTCCTCGATTAATGGTCTATTCAACACAAAAAAAATTTTCAATTTGGACCAGTAGTTCCTGAGATTAGCGCGTTCAAACAAACAAACAAACTCTTCAGCTTTATATATTAGTATAGATTAAAAATAATACTGACCAAGTGGGAAAACCTGTATCTGAAATATTAAAAAAAAATGTTTATATGTCATTTCTGTGTCCTCTCGTTGTCCGTTCTGTAAGTCGTTGCTTCGTCTCGTATTTCAAGATTCAGAGTTCTCGGAAAGTATTGATAGCTGTAAGTCGTAAATTTGCTGCATAAAGGGGTGTTTTTTAAAAAGTAAATTTGAGCTTGACACCTCCTCGCTTCCTGAACTAAAAGGACGAATGTAACCGTCACACGTGATTGAAGTAAAAGTATTTTTGTTAATTTTTGATTGATTTGATTGACCGGATGGTACAAAAACGTGACGCCATATTGCCGTAACGGACTTCCGTTACATTGTCATCCAGTTAACTTTTATTTGCGCCTAAAGAAGGTTAACTTCATAAAGTGATGAATTAAAGGTACTGTTACTTCCTTGAGTTGTACCTATATTAATTAAAAAGATGTATTACATTTTTAGCATGATTAAATATTGTTTTGTAGTAAACTGTAATGGCACCCAACGTGGGGCAGCGAATAACCGTGATGATCAAAGTTCGTTCTCTGTTTGAAAGGCTGCAGCTGAAGATTGTTTTATAAACTCCTGTTGCGAACAGTACCTCCAAGAGCTTCTAACAATTACGAAGAAAATGTTTTAAAGATAATTTTAAATAAAGCTCATACGATTTTCTTAACAATTTTATAATAAGATTTTGCGCGTGACTAAGTATTACGGCCAGTTTACATTGAGCTTTCACTTTATTGAGTTTATTTAGGCTGGAGGTTCAGGTTGTATTGTTTTTAGAAATTATTACGTTCAGTGAAGGGTAGATTGGTATTTAACGTGTTGAATGTCTGGCATTTGGTACGAACTTACTTATTTGATGGACGATGTTTAAGAAAGTGTTGTTTGTTGTTATTTCAAGTACTTTGATGTGAGTTTCTTGAAGATTTTCTTGCGACACTGGAATTATAAAATCAGGATCAAAGGACCAAGTCATATTTGAAGGTGTGTTTGTTATAGGCTTATTAAATAATGTTTTTCTATGCGATATGTTACAGATTGGATTGGTATAACTGACAATATTCTTCATTAGCCATATAAAAATGGTTATCAACGTTAATTTACATAGTTATTTATGATGTGTGTTTAGTTTTTAGACTAAGTTATTTAATCTATTCAAAAGTAAAAATATCACTTTAAAAAATAGTATCATTTTTGGGTATCAAATTTCCAATCAGAAAGGCTTTTCCGCTATACAATGCAATGTTTGTATCGAATTTGTATTAATAATATATTTTATTTGTTTCAGGTAACATAAACTTCAGGAAATTCAATTAGTATTGACGTTTTACAGGTAGGATATAAAAATGGCGCGCGTTCCGATTAAATTTCAATCTGGTTATAATTTCTGAGTTACGATACGCGTTTGCCGTTTAATAAAACACATGATTTACTTGTTTCTACCTTTGTTTTGATTTTGTGTAAATGGCTTAATTAATTTTAATATGTATAACATTTCATAACAGAAATTTGTTATTAGGTTTTCCGTGAAACTAAACGTTGGATACATTATAAAAATATGTAAAAGGTATCTAATATAAAACACAATAATTGGTCCTTTCCTCCGAAACTAAGTACCAGAAAATTCCGAAAACGCCTTTTATCCGAAACAGATGAAACGCTTTCAAGTATTCCATAATTGTTGTCATTTCTAAAAATAAAAATATTTAGGAAAAAAATTCTCATACTAAATACACATAAAGCGGTCCTTGTACCCAAATGACACTTGAAACACTTAAAGTACCAGCGATTTGCATGTCATAGGCATATAATTTATGCGTCGTTTCTAAAAAGTAACAAGTTGTGCGATAAAAGAAATCCTGTTTGGTGAACATCCTCCGGCTGAAGAGCTTTTTGAAAGACTTTTTATATCTCTAAAGGTATTGTTTATTTTTGGAATTCTATTACGGATGAGAGGTTTTTCATTTGGTCCTCATAGTACGGAATCGTTTACGAATTTACAGTGAATATTTTTCTGGGTCAATGGTAGACGGTTACATTGACGACTTAAAAATACTGTTATAATGATTTTTTCTTCAATTTATATTAAAATCTGAGTTAGGTCATTTAGTCTTGAGATCTTCCAGCTCTCTACGAGTACTAGCTTAATTTTCTGCATTTTAAAGTAATTAAAATCTCATCATCTTTCTATCTTTAGGTCTTCGGGTCCGTTTTCAGGCTCATCTTTAACTGGTTTTACACGAGAATGTCCATGGTTCGAATCAAACCAAAAATATGTTGAATTAAGTTTTATTGAAATCAGGCTTGACTAATGATGTTTGAGTGATATAGGTCTCCACGACATACCAATTGTGCGAGACGCATCACGAGTTCGATTCCTGCTTAAGAAAAACCCCATGATTTTTCTGTGTCTGGATAACTTTAATGTTTTAAATATTGAAATCTTCTGTGATGCAATGCAAGGATCTTACATTTTACTGCGGGAGCCGTTTATAAAAAAAATAAGATTCATTGAGAGACTTTTTACAATGAAAATTGCACAAACAGGCTATATTTAAATCCACGTTTATTTGTTTGTATCTTTAATAATAACTAACAATACAATTACTAAAGAATTACATAAACACGCTATTACATCTAATCTTGGATTGTTACGACTCAATCTAACCCTCAACTGCTCCAAGGGTACAAGCGACCGAATGTGTGGGGGTTAAAATTTAAAGCTCGTAAAACTTTATGTTAGGGTTATGACGGCTGGAATTTTCTAGATGCGATGGCGTTTTAATGTTATGGGCAGAAGTTTGTGCAATTGTGGTGGTGCGTTGTACCTAGTCGTGTTTGCGGGGTTAGTTGTGATCAGTGGTTAGGTGGTTGGCTGTGGTCTAGTTTACGTGCTGATTGAGTTAAGTTGTTATGTACAGCAAAATAGCAGAGCGGGTATAAAAAAGGAAAACGAAAGGTTTTTGTACAAATGAAAATAAGGATTAAGTTTTCCTTCTAAGTGGAAAAAAATAGAGAGGAGAAGGACCATCCTATATTTTTGATCATAAACAGCAGTGCATAAAAATAATACAAAAAATGACACCTCCAATTTCCCGGAAGTCGGTTAGAACTAGTTATCTGGAACACTGGTACCTACATTAGTGTAACAGCGACTATGCGAGAAAGGTGGAAATACTTAATATTTTATGCAGCGCTTAGCTGACCTGTTTCCAAGTATGCCACCCATCCGAATATGAGATTAGAAAAGATAGGTATTACTTTTTTATTATTATTACTTCTTATGTAGGTATACCTTTTATTTTTATGGCGACAAAAAAGAGTCTTTGATTTGTGGAGAAAAATATTATAGTACTGAAAAACAGGTTAAATTTGAAATCAAAATGAATCAAAATAGCCTTGACCAATGCTTTAGATATGCTTTTATATATTCTAAAGTTAAAAGCAGCAATGAAAATATATACGTTACTAATTTGTATATACGTTATACAAATTAGTAGTTCCAGAAAGATTATGAGAAGGAAAGAAATATGAGATGATAAATATCAAAAGAGTAGAGATCTCAAATGATTCGTAAATATCTGAGGGCAGCACTTATTCATTCCCTATCGACTCTCAAGTGTTCAACAAATTGCCAATACATTTGTCTTTTGGCTAATTATTCAGAAACCCTTCAAATTGCTACCGAGCTTACTCATGAAAAAAATTACCAACTCACATTTCACGAAATCACGCAATAACCAACCTTATCACAACCCAATAAAGACTTTTCAATAGCCCACTTAACATTGTTAAGAATTCTGCTGAAGAGTTGGGTAAAATTTATTTTTTCTTGTTCCAAGCAGTTACTGTATATCTTATGGCTGTTGTAATAAGGTGCAAAATCGGTTAAAAGTGATGTAACGGAATGATAGCCAAAAGTATTTTGAAGGCAATTAAGTAGAGTAGATACCGGGAAAAATGTCGGTATCTTTGTTATAGCTAATTATGTAAAATGTGTCAGAATTTGAAGGAAAAAATTTAAAATAGAAATTCTTCATAGTGGCCCATATCGACTTAATGAGGGTGATTAATTAAACCCTATGCTAGACCTTAATAGGGTAAAAGGGTTGAGTGGAGAAACAATGTAACACCCCGGGATGAGACGTAATTATTCCTTTATGACATCTATTCTGGTGTAATCGCAGATGACACTTACTCGTATTTAAGACTATTATCCGAAGAAGAACTTAAAAAAATATAATGGGACGAAAATGTTATTTATTTATCTTCCTTCTTTGGGAAACATCAGTAGTATCACCAACTTACATCTCAAATATAAAAAGTTCTGAGAAGATTTTTTAATGTTTGAAATGCAATGCCGGTTGATAGACCAATAACAATTTTAGATTTCACAGATATACTATTTTTACGACTAACTCTCCTATCGTCTGTAAATTAGGGTACTTAGTTCTATTTAACCCTAGAACTTTTATTCTAATGATTGTGGTTCTCAAATTTATGGTACGCCTGTCCAATTCTGTACCAAGATCTGCTAATATTTTGAGATCAGAATGCGGCTCCTCTTGTCTGCTAATTTAATAACAACACATGGCGCTCACCGATGCGGTTCAGAGCAAGTGCGTTGATAATTATTGCGATATTCCGGTGTAACATATATATGTACTTGGTAATAGTCTTTGATCATATCTCTCTGCGAATTTAGTGGTCTATAAAAGATCTGAAAGAGAAAATCAATGATGACAATTTGAATAGATATAAAATTTATCAATCTTTTTTGAGATAAGCTTACTAATTTAGAATGGTATGGAATGAAATGAAGAAATTACGGGGTCTCTCTTCCAGTTTCCAGTCCTATTTAAAGATGACTACGACCATACTACTCTTTCTACTAAGACCACTAGCACTAGATCTATTATAAGTCTGTCATTTTGGAAAATCAAGACAGCCTTTTACATTATTACTGAACACACATACGTATACACTCCTTCGATCGACTTGAGCATCGGCGACTTCATCAACGCCGTTTGAAATTCCATCTGTCATAGATCGTGCATCACTATAATTGCAAGAAGTTCCATACTCGTCACCCACTTCCACGTATCTAGGTTCGTCACATCTAATCTCTCCCCAATCTTATAGGATTGTCATCGTTCCCACAATGTTTACATTCACACTTGTGCTGTAACAACTTTAGTGTTGCTCTCGCTATTGTCGGGGAATTGGGTCAAGAGGACATAGTGTACACTTTGTAGGAAAGTATCTACAGCAACGTCTTAACCGCGTTTAACTCTTAAAACATCCTTTGTTCTATTTTTTTTTAATTATACTATATTTATGGCTAGACAAAATTAAGTGCAAACATTTTACAAGCCACTATGGGTATCCGTTAGAAAAGAAAATAATACTATTTAAAGCTTATTTGTTTTTTTGAGGATCTCCTGATTTAGATAATTATTTTTTAAGTCAGGGGTTCCCAACTAGTGGTCCGTGCGTCATCTGAGATCTGCGGATGCTATAATATGGTTCGAGTATAATATGGGTTTTTATAATGCATACATTGTGATCCTTATTTACAAGAATACTATGAAAGTGATCTTAACAAGTAAGGTTGAGAGCATCTGGTTTAAGTATACCGTAATGAAATGCCTTATTCAAAGAGTTATCGCATATATAATTACGTATTGAGCCACTTACATCGCAAAAATTTTCTATAAAATTTGTCCAAAACTCGACTCTCTATTTTCTGAGAATCATTGATAGCATCCTACTTTTCATCATAAATTATTGAAAATCCAACTACAGAAGCGTTCCTCATCTTACATAACCTTTTCAACTTCCTTGAAATAATAATCACTTTGCACTCCATGTTTCACCCCAGTTTCTGTCAAAAGCAAACATAAAAATAGCTATACATCCCCGAAATGTGTAATATCCAAAACATTCCCACTGAATAAACCCAACATCAGTATAAAACACATTTTTAGAAACGTTACGTCTCTAGGGAACAATTCTTGACATGAAACAATGTTTTGACACCATCCACTCTACAAAGACCCCCCTCGACTCCCCGCCAGGAAACAAAAAAGACCTAACATAGAAGCGAGAACTGTAACACACAGGTCCAGTTAAAATGGACAATGTAACTGTATCTATTTTATGAAGACCTGACGTTTGAAGTAAACATTTTTGAAGCAGGGGTCAAGTTATAATGGGTTTAGAAAGTCACCGACTCCGGTATGGTTCACAAAAGATTTGGTTTTATAGTTTAATATTGCAGTTATATTTCTTAGCAAACGCGCAGTTTGTGTGGATTTTTCTGGTTCCTCTCCTTTTATGGTACTAATCGTTAATTTTTTTAGTAATCCGGTGACCATAAGTCTGCACAGTGGGACAATATCACGGTTATAAACTAACATTAATTCTGTTACGAAAATAATAAAAGTTTAGAACTTAAATTTAGGATATTTTTGTGGTTTAGTAACGTTAAATGAGGTTGTTAAAGATATGGGACTCGGTTATGAGTTTAGCGAGCAATAGACTGGAACACGTTTAAGACAAACATTTTTGTCTCATCGCAGAGTGTTTTTCGAACAGTTTTTTACCTACATTTAGGAGCAATTACTGTAACCTTACCTTAGGTAACCTCTTTATTTGGCTGACAACAGCTTTCCATTTTACCCTGTCGTTTTTTACCAGCTATCATTTTCTAGGTTAGAGTTTTCTCTCGATCATAAATAGGTGATTAAGACCCAGAAAGATAATTTATGAAATAATAAATTTCCATGAGTAACCTACAATCCTAGTCCTAAGTTCTTCTAACAAATTTACGTTCTATTTAATGGGAAGGAACTACTTACAACCCTCACAATTGGCTTCGTCCGAACAAAAAAAGGATAAAAACATTATTCCGGGTATGGGTCAGCAGAAAAGAGTTCGATTTAATACATTTTATTACCGTAAAGACCTTTCTCCTACCAAAATAGATCTCGCAATTCACCAGTAAGATAACAGTATCACGATTCTGTTCCCACTTCAATCTTCATTGCGTTATTTCAATAGTCTATCAAGGGGTGATGTCGTAAAAAGCTGCAATGGACGGTGGACATGGGCGTAGTTTCGCTAGGCTTACACTTTGCGCAGCACTTTGTTATGGAGGTAAGATAAAATAGTTTTATTACAGGAACACATAAACCATTTGTGAAGAGTTTTATGAAGATTTTATGTGGGCGTGAAGGTATAAAATATTATCAGGTCGCCGTCGAGTCAGTGATTTTAAGGGCGTTTTGGCCCTGTGGGGGGGAGGGGGCGTCGTTACAGCCGCAAGATAAGTGTCAGCGAACATTGTGCCACGAGTGTTATTCTTCTTTAAATTAAGAGGCTTACAGTAATTAAGGACTTACGAGTCATTACGGCTGTTTTCATATTTCTGTGCTAATTATGGGTGTCATTGTTAGCATAAAAGATGATGGATAATTCAAGGATAAAAGGTTATTTTTTCATTTCCCAGGTAAGATTTTGTATAAATAGTCAATAATAGACTTAATAGAAAATAGTAAATGAATATAATAAACGTAGTTTATTGGTATTATAATTATTTCATTTTTGTATTGTATCGAACAGTCGAAGATCATAATTCAATTTCCAATACAAAAGCCTATTTTAATAACATTTTCAGCATTGAAAGCCTTAACACTTCAACTGAATTTAATCTCATCAATATCTAGATAGATTAACTCAATAACCTTTCATTCAATGATATTTAAGCTTTTACAGTTAATTCGAAATGCTTTGGGCGCCATTTTATTTTGGATTTGAATAAAAATAATGAGGTACATGTGTGTATATAGGACTAATGAAATTGTAATTTGAGGGCGGGCTTTTGCCCAGCTGTGGGTAACCAGGTTAGGTCGGAAAAAGTAATAACTACTTTAATTTGACTCAGTGTCAAGAAAGTCTACTTTTGGTCTAGGCCTTCCCCACTTGGAGTTATCCATACTTTTATTTATATTTATAGAATCAGCCCAAACCTGGAATGTCTTAGCTGGACTATGAGTACGTTTTAAAAAATCCTTTCGTTAGATCTATGGAGCTGGTTCTTCATCGAAGTATTTCTAGAAGTGGAGTCATGTAGAGTCAAACAAACCTGCAATTAAGTTCCTGGGACTTTTTACATCAAACATCACTTTTGGGATGAGAACTAACATCGTGTTGATCTAACTATAAATAGTGTGGAACACGTCTCGCGGGCATTGTATGAGGTTTCGAAGTTGGATGGCCAGTAACATGGCAGGATGCTGTAAAGTATACGATCTCTTTTATATCTAGTTTACTAGTTACATTAGAAAGTACTGAACTTAATGTGAACATTGATGATGAGCATCAGCATAGAAAGTGTATTTGGGTAACCACTTTATCTTGAACCGCGTTAAAAATCCTTCAAGTCCAGAGGAACTTTTATGTGATATAATTAATCAAAGAATTGTTTACCATATTGGTCACAGTTTTACCTTTTCATAAACAAGTATTATTTCTTATAACTCAAGGTCTTTAGATAAATGTTAATGTGATATAATATCAAAACCAACTTTATTCCGAACGACCGCACAAGGTCACTGCATCAAAATACCCAAAACTTCAACACCAATATTGGCAGCCAATCCCCAACATTGGCATCGAATTCCGAAAGGCACGAATGCAGCCCATTTAAGTCCACAACTCCTGTATATTTTTCGTCAGTACAAGATTAATGATTTGGGAAAACTTGGCTAATTTTCGTGAGTTTTAATGAATTCCCTGTGGCCGGCGACAGCGTTGACCTTTTAAACTTATTTCTTTGGAATCTTTCGGGAATTTATCTCTTCAATCTTTTGTTTCTTTCTATTTAGATTTGGGACCAATAATATCTTTTTGTCAGCTATTTGTGTATCGATGTTGGCGGCTCTTTTCAAACGTGATTCAGCTTTACTTTGTCTATTTCTGTGTTTGACTGGCACTCGAACAGGCTTGGTATTTTTATAGATGTCTGGAACACTTGTAGAGGTTGTTTACTTTGATCAGTTTTGCTATTCTAGAAAAATGAGGTTCTAATCGTTTTAGTTGAATATTGATGGCGTAGTTGTCGCATCTCCTTTTTTTGTTAGTTTGAGTTGAAGTAAAAAGTGGTTAGTATTCTTGATAACTTACTCAGTAATTTACTTGTGATCATTCCACCAACATTTTGAAATATAAAAATCAGCTAACAACGCGATTCTTACAATTTTCAATGGCTCAGTTTTTCTAGCTAACCAAGCGTAAAGAAAACTCTTACCTCACCAAAACGTCGATCACGAAAGACAAATAAAACATAATAAATCCTAAAACAACTTCACAGAGAACCGTGAAACATGAAATTACATAAAAACTAAGAAAAACTACGGCCGGGATCGAACCTGTGTCCCAATAATCCTCAAGGTCGGAGGTTTTATTTCGAGGCGTTTTACGACCGACCAAGAGTTACGACGTCTTCGCGAGATTAGGGAGGCCAAGTTTCCATGTTAAAAAGTCCCTGGGATTTGAGAAAAATATGAAAAGTGTTTGGGTTTTGTTTTTTGGGACAATAAAATGTGCTACAGTGTCATGTTTTAGACTTACAACTTTGGTTTTCTATGACCAAACAGGACATTCTATTCTTCAATTTCCTACAGAATACGAAGAATTCTGATTTAATATTGAATATAGCCAACAGTCTACGGATTTTCATTTACATTTTTTATAAGCTTCACAATAATATCAAAAATAATTTCCAACTCTTTCGCTACTTTTTCATTCAGTCAGCATCTTTAATGAGCTAAAAATTGGCAAAGAAATTTCTAAAACTTTTCACCGTTCGTAGTTCCATCTATGTGACACAAAAAATCATCGCGTTGATTTTTACACACAAAAACATACTTATTTAAAAGTTTCGCGTCGTCTACAAAGTTGGAGTGGAAAGTGCTACAAGGCTCTTTTTAAACGTTAAATTTTTTATACTGAATTTATTAAGTACACAATTTTCAGATTACGATGTATATAAAAGTTTTTCAGTAAGGTAGGACTGAAACTGTAGTCTGAAGTGAGGGTATCGCTGAAACTTTGGATTTACAACGTTATGTGTGGGAGGACTGAAGTTACTGTGTTTTTGTAAGTTTAAAAGTCAGTGGGAGTTTTGATCCTGGGTGCTAAGAGAACAATTGACGTGATGTATGAGATGAGATACGTGATGATGAACAATAAGGGCTATACGTAGATCGTTAATTTCAGAAACGTCTAGTTACTCGTTAAAAGCAAAAATACTACTGCCTTTCTAAAATTTCCCCACACGTTCACCCTATAACCCGGCAAGTTTTTGTGTTCCCGGCAACACTATAACTTCGCCGACCTCGAGCCCCCTGTAAATTTAAATTAAGACATTCCCTTTGTAAATTTAGAGTAACGTTTGCTCCAAATTATTTTGTTTTGACCATCCACGGGTAAGATGCGCCAATGTCTTTTAAAATGCTGAATAAATTCATGAAACCGAATTTGTGAATTTATTTAAGTAAGCTTGGGATGTGGAAAGATTAAATTGCGTTCTCTTTGTAAGAGGAAAATTTACGGTAGATGAAGTGAGTCTTGCAACAGTGCAAGATTTTAACTCGGCTGGTTAAATTAAAGCAAGTTGTGGTATCATGCGTGATGAGGAATCCTGTTATTCCTACATTTAATTTACTAGAGCTTTTCCTAAGGAATATTCTACCAGTAGACATAAGAATGGTGCTTAGGCAAGGAACGTAGATAACTATACAAACAATTAGTTGGTATCTACAAAATCACCGCTTTGTAACAAATTCGAAATGTCATTCTTGTCATTAAGCTTTATAATAATGTATTAATTTGTGGATTGTGACGGCCCGATGACAATGATTCATATTATCCTGACCGTAATATCGAATTAAATGTCAAAATGCTGATAATAATTATCTATTTCAATCATGTCACCTATTGGATAGATGTTGACAATAATTTAAGTAACGTGATATTTGTATTATTCTACCCTTCATTTAAATTGAATGGCAATGAATGCTGTGAAATTGTATTAACTCCAATAAAACAAATGCTTAATATCGTATTAAAATAAAAACAAAAGAGGTTTCTCATTTTTCGCTTACAAAGTCTTGGGGATCAGTGAAGGCACAATTATAGGGCTTTGGAAATATTGGGAGCTAACAATGTTGAGGTGAACGCAGAGTTTGAGGGCTAAAGGATTGTGGGGAATGGAATATTGAATGGTAGCGATTTTTTTAATATAAATTAGGATTTCAAAGAGGTCTTTATGTTATAAAGAAATTTTGAATTTTCTGAATTTAGGTATTTCACTTGGAATACTATTTGAGCCCTAAATCAAAGCTACATCACAGAATTTCAGCAACGTATATAGCTACTATTTAAAAACATGGAAAAAATTACGAAATAATAAAATTGACTAATACAATAGAGGAACCACAACATTGCCCATAAACCACAGCACTCAGAAAAGAAATAACGAAAAACCATTTCTCATCCACATATTACTGTTAACCTAAAATCCCTAATCGATAACATATAGTTTAATCAACAAACCAAACCCAAACCTTACAAGAAACCCGAAAGGCTTCGGTTAACTGAGATCTAACTAACAACCGGTAACTGTTCTTTGATGCCACCTTTACATGAACTTGAAGTAAGACTTAAGATTTGGTACTGAAGCCGTAACTATTCGAGTTTACAAGGCTGACAAGAAAGGGATGAAGGGACTAATCGCGCCGAAGGCTTTGTTCTCTAAATCTCGTTCTACCCACAAAACGTTTCTTGTTGAGTTAATCGCTGTTTATTTTGGGAAGTCATTTATTGGTGGCTCTGGATTAACAGTGTTTTTTAATTGTTGAGGTTTAGTTTAAAAGAAGTTAAAAAAATATGTATGAAGAGAAAAAAGTTGGTTTTTAGAGTTTTTTTTTTTAATTTAGTAAAAATGGCGTTATCAATAATAGTGCATTTGATGCAATTTATGAATATTGAAATTTGTATTACATTCTGCAAAACGTAAATAATGATTTAAGGAGCAATAGTTACGAATAAATGTTTATTTTCCTCTTCAACATTAAAAAACTCCTGAAAAATCGCTTCACCTCCAAAATTAACCCAAACTATAAACCTTCAAGTGTTTCAGTTAGCACACAGTTAACTGCGCCGGCACCACCCTTTGATGTAACATTAACCTTTGACTTTTGTTAACTGTACTGGTTTTCCACATGACTAAGTGGATCTGCAGGTTTAGCAAATAATAGTGAAGTGACTGAAGATGGTTATAATCATGGTCGGTTAATCCTTTAGGATTTAAAAATTATATTAGTAAGTCTTAGGTAAAGATGTTTTATACTTCAGTTCTTTTTTTACTGTTTTGTTTCAAGATTAAATTAAGCATTGACCTAGATATTCTTAGTTAGCTTAGATATTGAAAAAAAATTGTGAAAATATTAATAACAACCAGCACACTTGTAAATTTTTTGAGGGTGTGTTTTAATTACCGTTTACTGTTTGCAGTTTGAGATACATATATATTATGTTGTTTTGTTTCTTACGAATAAGACCTGCCTCTTGAACCAAAATACTTACAGTGATTAGTCAAAATCACATCAATACAATCTACGACGAATCCATGCGAAATACTCAGATATATTTGTCAAACAAATTGTGAACCTAAATGCCTGAAAACTATTTCAACAACAAATCCTAGTAAATTGTGCTCTAGCTTCCTAACAAAAGCTGAAATATTGAATGTTTGTAACTAAATCACGAAGTAACAGCGCAATGGATTTTAACGAAATTTCGTTACTGGTTTTATGGGACGAGGGTTGTTTTATTTTTGACAAAATAGTAGAGTGTTATGCATTCGGTCCATATCTCGAACGAGATTACATTGATGTCACACTATTGTCTAGATATGAATAACAATTGACTGCACGGATAGCTGAGTGGGACAGGTCACACAGCCGAACAAACTTTGCAGGTTCGATCCCCGCGCAGTACTTAAGCATTTTTGTAATTGTGTACTTATTTTAACCGCGGGTTTGACTTCTAAGTGACAATTATTTGTAATCCAGTAAATCAGATCTAAAAATGGAAGCCCTCCAAATTGAGGTACTAAAACAATTTTCAAAGTGCCACTTCCAAAATCCACAACAGTTACAAAATATTTTCATAATATAAACAATTTCATATCTGTTAAGTAAGTCAAACACAGCCAAACAGTAATACTTGAGGAAGACATTATGACCAATGCAAACTTTCCACAAAGATAAATTCGAGTAACGTTACAAATACCGAGTGACCGGAATCAGGACGAATTTAACAAAAACAAAACAGAATCGAAAGTTTACGGGAACGAGATAAAAGTTCAAGATTGGATGAAATTAAATCAACTGAATCCCGTACAGTATACCCCGGAATACGTAACACAGATAACCATTGCCAACGACCTTGTGTCAATGTTGCTAAGGTTGATTTTCAGGATGATGTTTTTTGAGTTTCGTGTGTTGGATTGTACTGTCGAATCACTCGCTTATTTCATTTGGCCAATCACAATCGAGTGCTCGAGACATGTAGTGACGTGGCTTCGTAAAGAGTTGGGAGAAACACTAAGACGCTGGAACAGTATTGTTGTAAACTCGTGTGATACAATTATTGAGTTTGGTGGCATGTTGGTTCGTTTTCGCAGGTTCTGCTCACGAAGAAATTTCCTTTCGGACCTTTATTTTATTTGAGTCTGATTTTTGGTAAGACTATAGGTCTTGGTCTCAGTTGGCAATAAAAATCAAATGCTGTAAGAAATTCGACTGCACGGGCAAGTAGAGGAGTAAGGCCTTTGGTCCTTGTACCGCGGTGGGCGTTGTAATCATTCAAGTCACATGCACGACAACACCCAGACTCAGGACAAGCATTCTTAGATCATACACGCTTGTCACTGTGGTTTTAGCATGATCACCTCGACCTCTCGGCTATCCGTGCAGTCCGCAACCGTGCAATATATAATTGGACATTTACACTATCCAATTACAATGTAGTTATATTTAAACAAGACCCAATTAAAAACCCTGTTATCAATTATGTGTTTACTTCCAACATTTTCCCCTTAACCCCATAACATTGATCGAACATCCGGCCTACTAAGGAGCAATCCCTTTGAACCGCAACACGCCCCCCCCCCCCCAGAATGTCTTCTTAATCTAGTGGAGTCGTGCGGGAGTTCGCGCGTCATATACTTTGCATTTGTTCAACGGTGAAAGGAAAAACTTGGGAGGTTAAGGATGCTCTCACACCGACGTATGTACATTATTGTGTTTAAATATGTTTGTGAGTTTATAACCGATGCGTTGTGACTACCAAGATGAAGGTTAAATTATATTTTACTAGCTTTTCGCCCGCGTCGAGGTCGGTTATATCGCGTTTCCAAGAGAACTCTTCAAAAGTCCGGGATAAAAACTATCCTAGGTTCTTTCTCAAAGTCAACTCTATCTCTGTACCAAATTTCATTAAAATCACTTCAGTGGTTTAGACGTGACTGTTGTTACTTTCGCATTTATAATATTAGTAGGGATAAAAAAAAGAATTGTTTGTTGTGCGTACCGTTGCTTGTCCATATGTAATTAAAAAGAACCAGCAGAGCTTGTTGTTTTTTGACTCAAAAGCTTAGGTGTAGTATACATTGCGACAGGCATAATAAGCTTTGTCTTGCTTTTGGAAAATAATAATCTTTTTGAAAATTAAAATTACTCAATCTGGTGATATATACAGTAAATAACTATTTCGGGAATAATATTGAGAATACTAATATTATACCAAATATTGACAGTTAAAAACACTAAAACCCTACGAAACATTACATCAACAACAGAAAACTCAAAAACATAAAAATTCTCAACGTACGCATTAAAAACGATCTTGTCACATATCGTTACAGTCCGGTGTGACAGGCGGCCCCTCCCCCACTTAAAATAATACCTTCATTTGTGACATTGCATACGTAAGCCAGCCTTTAGCATTAACGTGAAATATGACGCTGCGTACTAAACACTATTATAATGAAAACGTGTGGAAATTTTGTAAAATAACACGTGTTTACGTACTTTTGAATTTAGGATTAGACAGTCTAGACTATAATGCCTCCTTTTGTTAGAGAAAACTTCAAATACATTCGAATTTAATAATAGTATTTTACAACTTTCAGACAACGCCCTCTAGTCTCAAATTAAGCAAAGCTTGTATTATGAAAACCAGTTAACTGATGAACATACTTAAACAATTCTAAAAACATGCAAATTATAGATCAACTAGCTGTTGCCCGCGACTTCGTCCGCGTGGTTAGAAGATAAAAGTTAGGTAATTTTCCACGTTTTTGACACATTTTCCATTGTATCTTCGCTCCTATTAGTTGCAGCGTGATGTTATATAGTATAAAACCTTCCTCGTTGAAATGTCTATTCAACACAAAAAGATTTTGAACCAGTAGTTCCTGAGATTAGCGCGTTCAAACAAACAAACAAACAAACTCTTCACCTTTATATATTAGTATAGAGTATAGATTAGTATAGATTACACTCAGACCCAGAACAAATGATCGTGATCATCACACAAACATTCGTCCTGGGTGAGAATCGAACCAACAATAGGGCTGATAGGATAGATAAGTTTAAAAACTACATTATATTTTGATAAATGATGTGACTTTCATTTTACCGATCAACACATTTTTAGCGATTCGTCGAATAATTTTGCTGTAGTCCATAGACGGTATGGTTAGGCATATGTATATGGTATCGGATATAGAATTATCCTGGATTATCCGATAGTTTGCGATGCGGATATTAGATAATTTACCAATTTATTGGCTTGAAAGGTAAGAAGAAAATATTTGATAGTTTCGGTTAATATTCGAGCGATTCATTACGTAAAAATGTTTTCATAACTCTGTGTGTGTATATCTATAAAACAGCTTTACTGATTTTGACGTTATTCTATATGTCTAGGTAAAGATGAAGTTACTTTTTGAGAGATCTTCAATCGAGCAAAGCCACTAGCAAAACTTTGCTATCCTAAAAACAAAAAAAAAACATTTATTTTCATTAAATAGAAGTTAGGCACCAAAAAGTATTATAAACGAATTAGACTCAAAAAACATTATGAGCAATTAATTGAATATTCCACCTCGCACATACATATGCAAATATTAATTAAAATATTATTCATTCGAAGAATACAAAATAAAAATTCATTATACATATCCAATAAGAATTTGACCTTTACTAACCTCTGCAGGTCAGACAAGGGTCAATTACAATCTGATCTGAATATAATATTCTCTTATTTAATTGGAGTTTATGGTAAATTACTTAGGTTCAGAATATGTTGTGGAAAATCAGATAGTCGGTATTTTTTTATTCGGTATTCAGCCAAAAATATATTCTCATTCGTTCATTGGGGTCAAATGCCAGTCTTATTCATCATTGGCCTAGCCTTTTCCCAACTATGTTGGGGTCGGCTACGAGTCCAACCGGTTTCAGCTAAGTACCAGTGTTTTACAAGGAGCGACTGCCTATCTGACCTAACCCAGTTACCTGGGCAACACGACACCCCTTGGTTAGACTGGCTGTCAGACTTGTTTAAGCTTCTGACTACCTGTAACGACTGTCAAAGATGTAGGAATAACAGCCGGGACCCACAATTTAACGTGCCTTCCGAAACACGGAGGAACTCGTTATGACAAAGATGGTCACCCATCTACGGACCAACCGCGTCAAGCATAGCTTAACCTGTGGTCGAATCACTTATGCGGTTATAGCTTAGCCACGAGCTCCTCCAGTCTTATCAAGACTTCTTAAATGATATGTTGGAAGACGTAAATTTTTATCATTATTTCATTTTTAAATTACTCTTGCACTATCTAAATTTTATATCGAGAGAGTTTTCACAGACATTAAAAAAGAAAACTAATTAATTAATACTTATTAACGGTTTTAGTTTTAGTTGGACTGAAACATGTTTAAAAAAAATGTAAGACTTCAGAACTTGTGAGTCCTTAGCGCGTAATTCAAGTGACTTGCACAAGACACCCAGACTCAGAACAAGCATTCATGGATGGCACACATGCTTGTCCTGGACGGATCAAAGCCGTTGACCAAAACTTGCCCCTATATACAACACGTTTAACAGCCATAATATAAATACCATATATTACTTTAAAACCACTTTAAACTAACGTCATAGACAATTAGAGGCCGGTCAAAAAAGAAGGGAATGATATAAAAAAACATACCCTATAGCGCCTTAATTGTTTGACAATCGATTTTTCCGAATACGCTACTGCTTTTGAAAAGATTTTTTGCACATCAAATGCACATAAGACTTTGAGGAGTCTATTCAAAACATATACGTACCTACCATATACATAATATACTTTCAAAGTAAAAGCACTTTGTCCACATATACATATATACGCATTACTTTTAAAACTCTGTAGTCGAATCCTTTCAATATAGCCCCCACCTGCCGTCGCCCGCGGATTTCCCATACATCTGAAACAAACGGAGAAACATTATCACACGTACGTAACACATATACAGGGGGGCTTAAAATGCTGCTTTTTTTGTAAATAGGTTATGTGTTCTAAAATGTTATGTTTGAAATAGCATATTAAAGTAGTTAGTGAGTTTTTTTGTGAGGTAAGGTAAGGAAATGATAATGGTTATTTTTTTAGATAAATTTAATATAGATTGCAACTAACACAGTAAAAGTATTGACGGCAGTAAAATTCACCAAAGAAGCTATTCAGTATTGTAAAAAAGAATTGATTAAATAGGTGTTTATTGTGAAAAATAAGGTGAATCCATATTTCAACTCAAATTCACCTTACATTTACTTGATTTACATGTATCAAAATAGTAATACTCCCGGCAAGCCACATCGTGTTTTCAGAAGCAACATCCTAGCGGCCCTAAATTCTTGCATTTAATATACAAACTTAATATCATTATGATGTTTGACAAAGACGCCTAAAAGCCTCTTTTATGATATGTAAAGCGTGAGTTTTCATCCCCTGTGTTATTGTTTCATCCCTTTGTGTTTGTGAACTGGGATGAGCGGGTTGAATGTTTTGTGGTCGATAATTTTCATGTTATGATTGTAGGGTTGAGTTTAAATGTCTCTGTTCTAGAGAAGTGTCTTGTGATTCGAACGGTTTTGAATATAAATGTCTTTTTTTAAATATATTATGTAGTAATTGTAATTATAAAATGACAATCGTATTGGTCAAGATGAAAAATCGATTTAGCTTCCGTTTTCATCAGATTTAAAGTAATAATCATTGGAATGATAAGGCCATTATTATATTTGTTAAAGCCTTTGTTTAAAGAATTTAATAATAGAATCTTATTTATGTATGTTTTAGTCTATGAGTTTAATTCAATATTTTGTGTTGTTATTTCATAGCTAGATTAAAAATTAGAAAAGCATAGAAAAAGTAGATAATATTATAAATTATTATGAATTCTCAAAATATAGAGAATTTTGATCATACTATTAAAAATAAATGACATATTTAACAAAGCTACATAATAATATTTGATAAACGTTACAATAAATAACGATTCCCTTTTAAAATACTATTGATTGTAAATAAACGAATGAAGAGCTCGCTGTGACGCAAATCCGACTTTAATTCAATAATTCTCTTAGTGCACCATTCACTCACCCAACAGCCATGCATCAACCAATTTCATTTACTTTTTGTCACTCTTACATGTTTTATGTAAGTTTATGTTTGTATGAATTTAAATTGTTTTAGTTTTCTATCCTATAATCTGGGTTTGGTAACCACCTTGAGTGAATGGTTTCTCTAGTCGATTCCAATGTTCTCTATCTCTTGCTGTATTTTGCCAATGGTCTCCTGCTGTGTCGTAAGTAGTCAGCCTATCTTCTTTTCAATCGTCTTCAAAAGGAGGAAGTTCTCAATACGTCAGATTTTTTATTTTTGTTACCTCAAAACTCTGGACAGCATATTGAACCGTTCGTTGATTCATTTTTCATTATACGTGAAATGGTTGTCATCTGGTCGCCTAAAATTTCATCAAGTTTTGCTCAATAGTTTTAATTTGAAGTAGTTTTGACGCTTTTGTTCTTAAAAAAATTTCATAGGTTTTCCTACTCTCATTTTCCTTTTGAACTTTATAGTTTCATTCCACCCGTTGTCCTTAAACAGTTACATGGATAACACGTGCCACGAACTCGAATTAAAAGCCTCAAAATAATTCTCTTCATGAAACAATACAGCGTAACCTTGAAAACATTTTAATATCAGCGGCCATTGTTTGATGAAGTTTGCGGGAGCAATAAGGGTGCGTAAATAGACCACAAAATGAAACATTAATATTACTTAAACAGCCTTAAGCTATCAGTTATTTTTAGATTCTCTTCTTTTCGTGGACTGAAAATATTGTGGTTGAGGTCACAACGTCAAACTTTGATGAAAGCGTACGACAAGCATTTGCGACTTCCATGTTTGTGTAACCCCCTGTGTAACCCCCCACAAGTATTAAATTTCATTAAATTAAAAAAACAACAATTTATTCAGTATACTTTAAAAAAAAAACTAATAAATACTTTTGTTTCTGTCATGAAAACAATTTTTACACTTTTTATCCTTTTACACTAACCGTTGTGAGAAAGAACTCAGGCACAGGGGCTTAACAAATAATTAAGCGTTTTGCATTTCACAGGCAGTTAAAACACCCATATAAGCGTATAAATATAATAAATAATAATATACAAAACAAAACACAGCTTATATTATTCATTTCGATGCTGAGACGAGCAGATATATCTCGTGAAAAGCGATTTGGTATAAACGCATTAGTTATGACTAATACACAAATACATAAATTCCTCTACAATAGTGTATTGAATTCAGACTAATCATTAAATCCATAACTAACCGATCATTGATCATTGCCAACGTAAATATAACACCCTGTGTACGGGTGGTTGACCTCCCACCCCTTATGTGTGCACCCTGTATAAACATAATTAATATCGACAGTTTTGCTAAATTTTGACGTATTTAGAGTAACTGGGCGACTGTTTAATTAGTAAATTGTAATTAATTTTCATGTGTTTATAAATATAGTGACGTTTCGTTCGTTTCGTATAAAATGATGGAATGGCAACAACATTTTGGTCAGTGCAGACATTTGCTATGAGATCACTATCAACTATAGTATAGTTATAAGGGCATCGTGGATATGACAGGACAGTAATTGTGACATCGTCTGTGAGGCGATGACATTCCCGAGAATCAATTCAAAATCAATTGTCCATTGAAATTAACCCGTATGTCACGATCAGAATGTAAAGTAACCAGACACTGGACATGACGACTTTATGTGTACTACAACTGGTAACTATTTCACAATTACAACATATGCGAAATCACAATAAGATAAGCACAATAATCGATGAATTGAAATTTTGATCATCCTCCACTCACTCACAAACACATAGTTTTTTAGAGACTCAAGACATCAGGTAACAGTCAACAGCAAAAGTAGATGATCAAAATAAAAAATTCAATACTATTCAGATTCCGCGTCAAAACTGCGTGTCGTCGAATCGATTCAAAAGTACCAGCTAGCCCAGTACAACTGAAAAAGCAGTTCTTACGTTGACTGTACCTCACCTTACTTGTATAGCCTCAAGTGTCAGACAACGTCGCATGTCTTCATTAGTCGGTTCGTTTAAACTCGACATCACTCGAGCCTTCTATTTAACTCTCACAACTTTTCACATTTGGCAAACATTTTTGAACAATTAACCTTTTAAAATTGTACTTCGACCTGAAAATAGGTTAGGATCTCTTTGCCAAGTTAAAACATGCTCCACAGTCATGAGAAATTAAACTTTATTCGGTTGTAATAGGGGATGTAATGTGTGCAGTTCAATGTTTGTCTCTGTAAACGCCGTTTCCTTGCCCGAAGCAATTTACTGGTTAATTTCTTGTTATTTTAACTTTCGGATTGTTTAATTCCGCTGTCAGTGCTGTGGCTAGTGCAATTTTTCGTAATACGTAGAAAGAACAAATATGAAATGATAATCATGTTTTTGTTTTGTGGGATTAAGGAAAATCGTCTTTTTTCTTTGAACTGGTAAAAGGAAGGGGGAAAATGAAAATTGTCGGTTTCCCAGAGGGGAAGACCTTTCATTCATTGTTCCTGTTCTATCTGAAGGATGCATATAAATACATCACATTGGCAGATCATTTTGTTTAAAATATTGCTCTTTCTCTTCTATATTTGCTCTACCTGAATTCTGAATGCGTTTGTTTACACAGTGTTTTTTCGAACCTTTCTTTATTTTTATATTGCTTGCTACTTACTTGGTAATAATAAGCTAATTTCTCCAAGACAGCAATCAATTTGCATTACCTGATGACAAGACAAGCGTCTTAGACATGGTACATTTTATGATAATTAACCTGTTTTTCAATTTTCTTACCTTGATTATATATTTCACATAATTGTATTTTGTATAACTACACAATTTATCCACTTGATCAAAAAAACCTCATCAGACAAAAATCATATTCACAACATACATTACAACGCGTCACGTCGGTCAGTTAACCTCACCCCAAAAACCGTCCATTATGACAACCAACAACCTAGCGGTCAACAATAAATCAATATCATCGCACTAAATCACGTTAATATCGCATAAAACACACAAACATACAAATATTATAATAACCCAAAGCCCACAAACGTGGTGCCATCAAATTGTGATGTATCGGCCGCATCGCACACATAAACACACATCAACTGGTTAGGATGCTGTTATAATAATTCTTTAAAAGTTTCAAAATTCATTCTGCAAAATAAATTACTAGCTAGATTAGATTAGATTTCGTCTGCGTGGTGATGAAGATATAGTTTAGGATTTTTTTAAATCGAATTAATAATTTTAGACTCCACTCGAGTGTTCCCCGTTTTTTTTTTATATATTTAATCCCTGCTCTGCTTCTTTTTATCTTAGCGTCATGTATGTATCTTTTGGCTTTCTTCCATAAGTGGGTTCTCTAACACACCCAAAGGCTTTTTGAAAGAGGAGTCGTAGTTTTGAAGTAGGAGCCGTGTAATAAAGGTATAGATAACCATAAGAGGTAGACCACTCAGGTCGTCATTTTTAAAGAACTGGGACAACGCGGGGAACTCAATTTAAAAAAGAAGGAAACCAATCAGTAGACCAGATTTTTGTTTGTCATATTGTCAAAGTTGTGAATCAGAAAAACATCTGTAGTAATAGTTAACCAGACTCCATTTTAACTGCCTGAAAGTAAATTGAACACTTTGATTGAACGGTAAGCACCGCTTCAGTATCTCAACCTCTGAAAGGAGGAAACAGGAAGTCAAATACAGAACCTCTATGTTGAACTTCCTGTTCCGATATTCGTGAAATAAATTGGTTTTATAATAAAAACTCCTTTGACGGTGAATGGCTTCCATTAATATTAACGGAGTTGTGTTCGAAATATTTTTAATCCCTTCTTTTACTGATTTAAAAAGTGACGGTGTCGTATACCCAAAAAGAAAACTTTTTTAGGATTCCGTACGCAAAATATAAAAACGAAACTTGATTGCTATTGCTCCACTGTTGTTTATCTAGCAGGCTGTTCGGCCGACTGTCATCAAGCAGTATCTCAAGAACCCTGATACCTAGACAACATCCACAAGTTATGTTACGATTTTCGCTGTAATTTTCCACGTGACTGTGTTGCCGTTATACGACAGAAATATAAAATCAAACTAGGTTTAAGCAACTTTTGGAAAGGTGATGAAAGCTGATTATTTTTCCATATTATATTAGTTTTCGTTGGCCTATTTATACTTATGCCTCAATGTCATGAGTGTGTCTCGCACTCGGCCACTCTTTTAGCATTATGGTAATATCTGGACCCTACACTTTATATGAAAAGCACCTATCATGTATCATGCAACATACTTTGCGTAAATGGCGTCTGGCCTTACCTTACTTATAACCATGTATATAAATAACCAACTCTCGATCCCGTCGCCGCCTCAGCTCATGATTAAGGACTCCGCTTGGGTCTGAAACTAGTCAGGCAATCCCGATAGATACGCGAGAGTAAATCGACGCATATGTTAATAATGCATCATTCTCACAAAGGTTGAATTTAATAGATTTCCACGTGAGGTTGAAGTCAAATTCTTGAAGAATCAAACTTGTGTGACTGATAGAGTAGAGAGTCTAATGGCCTTTAGAAACAAATACACAATAGAATATTAGACCTCAGTGACGATATTTCAAAATTTCTGAAAATTGCTCTTACTATGAATTCTAAAGCAAATGATTCCTTTCCTGGAAGCGAGATGCTTGTAATAGGCCTCACAAAGGCAATTCTAATATCTTGTAGAGGTTAGAAAAAAGCTCGTAGCTTAGCTACAAATGTTAGAACTTAGAAAGGCTTACAACTAGTCTTAATACGGCGTGATAAAACACTTCTTATTTAACACTAGTTTTAACGGCATCCGAAAAACGGCTGATGATGTAGGGTGAGCTTACCACTACATTTTAAAGTAAGCTTATTGTAATTGTAGAAGAGAGATGTCGTTCTACAGCATGTAGCGCTCTATCTCCCTTCCACATCAGAAACATATCCTTAAAACCTCATGGTACCGGTACACGTACTGTTGTAAAATCATCACCATTTCGACCTCAGCCTTATTCAGTTACAATCGCCTATTAGGTATGACGATGCGAAGCGGATTTCACTAAATTTATTAGTATTATGGCGGTCGTAATTTCGTTTCACAATTAATGCGGTGTGAATATGTTACCGGGTTAAATTTTATGGATGGGGGATCAGCAGAAATGTTATTGCTCCGTCGACACTTTATTTTATCGGTTTTGTTAAGTTTGCTGATATTACTATAAGGATAGTTTGAAATTAATAACCTTTTTTTATGAAAGACGAATTAAGATGCTACAATATTTACTAATAAGTAGCTGTCTCTGGCATGTACAATATTAAACTTCTTTAACAATGTCAAGTGATCTAAGGAATCAGTTACCTCCGTACCATATTTCATCGAAATATGTCCAGCTGTTGGGGAGTACAGGTGACAAACAAACTCACATACAAACACACACCCACACTTTCGTTTCATATAATTGTTATTCCACAATAGAAAGATAAAAGAAAACCATTATCGAGCTTGTTTTAACAACTCAGTTACGGAAGACATTCTCTTGCACGATCATCTAAATCTTAGTTTATCTACCACCATCGGGTACCAAATAAAGTAATATCAGTTATCATAATCGTTACTTTAACATTTATCGTAGATCTCGTAGCAAATTCGAAAATATCTTAAACTTAATCCAATTATACCATAAAGCATTTGAATTAGGAGATTAATAGAAAATGGCTCGAAAAGTATCCCTATCTGAATTTTCTACCGATTCTTATATTTAACGACGAAAAAAAGTCGATGTACCCTCCAATATAAATTATCTGGTGTCAACTGAGCTCTATTTTATATAACCTAACTTTAACACACTAAAATAAACCTTAAACTCTTAGCAAGAACGTCTTTATTCCTTCGAAACACTTTAAGACATAATCAGCATTCAAAATTGAAACTTATGTAACAAGACATAGCTTCCAAATTCGATTGAAGCAGACATGTTTTTGTATTCTCAAGCAAAATGCAGTTCTGTTGTTTACCCGTTAAGGTTGTATTTTGATTGTCCTGTGTACTTGGAGTCATTTATCAGGCTGGGTAGATGTCAGGGGTGATACGGCGTCGTATTAAAAAGGTGATGGTTTTGCATGATGCGTGCTAATGTGTTATTATAAATAGCATGTAAGAACATTTGCGAATATGTTTGTGATACGCCAAGATGGCCGATAAAAATATATTGGTTGTTAAAGGTTATGTAATATTCGCGTTTTAATGTACGGAGGACGGAATTGCTGTGTTTAAATTCGATAGCAGAACATTGTAAGTAAAGGCATCGTATTAAAGCCTTCGTTGTTTCCGTTAAATTTAAATTATTAGAACCTTTTTTGTACATAGTGAGATTTATATGACAACGTGTAAGATAATTTCTTCGTGTAAAAGTCCAGTTTGTAGTGGGATGAAAAAAGAATATATTTTTGTATTTTATGTCCGTAATAGGAAATTATAAATAGACGGAAATAAAATCATTTAAATAAAGAATACTTAAGCTATTCATTCCGAAATTTATTATTGGAGGTCGTTTTAAGTGCCAATCACACCATAATTCAATTTATTTACCAAAATCGTGCCAAAATCACATTTTCCCTGAAACGAAAAGCGTTTAAAAACATAATAATATCACTTTTTTTATATCAGCCTTCGATAACAATTTACGACCTTATTCCAATGGAATAAAGTATCTCTTTGAATGACATGTATGCATAAAAGAGGTTATAATTGAATATTAGCGTGTCAAGAACCATTAGTAACAGTTAATTGGCCCTCCCAGATAATGATTTACCATGTATATGAAAAGACAAAAGAATTCCAACCGTACACACATAGGATAAAGTCCAAATTGGCTTGACAGATTTAATCCATGTATGCGCCATTCGCCTCCCTGCTTAAGAATTAAATCCGATTTTCGAATGTCAATTCTTTACGTAGTTTTTATTGTTTTGTTGTGTACAGGGAATTTTGAATCGTATTCGTAAGGGAACAGAGTTGTAAATTAATTGTTGGTTTTTATCTTTTCAGGTACTAATTCATTGTTTTGAAGTAAATTGAAGGTTGAACAAGCGATCAAGTTTTGATAATAACAAGGTGAGTTTGAAATCGTATTTCGTGAACTTCGGGAAACTCGGCCAAAGGGAAAATATGGCTTTTTATGAACACCTTATTTCGTTTGAAAATAAAACCTTTGTGTTTTGTTCTTTCAAGAATTTTATTTATTTGAAAAAGGACTTTTTTGGGTGACATTTGTGGTCAGTTAATCATTGCTATAATATGAAGAATAGATTTGTTGTTACGATATAATCATATCATAAGATTGCCTTGTGAATTTCTTAAGTTTTCTCTAAACATTTTCAGTGGGGTTTTCAATGTTATTTAGATATTTTTTTCTACCTTTTATCTGTTTTTAAATATTGAAAAGTACTACTCAAGTCTCGTGCCATCATTTAATTTCTACACATATCAGCGAATCTCAAAAGAGTTTTATGAAATGGAGAGACGTTAAAGATTCTCTTCTCTTGTAGAAAAATAAATAATTACCTAAACAAATTTTCAAAAACAAATGGGTCAAAATAACTACCCTCCAAATTAACCTACAACCCCAAAAAGCAACGCACAGAAATCGAACCCACAGTCAATCACTCGACCACAACTCATAAAATGACAGTTCGTCAGTCAGAGTCGAACCCGCACCCTTGTCACGTCACACCGTTCAAACTTATTACTGCGAAGCAATGACTGTTAGGAATTATGATGGATTGTTTATTATGATGGTTATTATGTTTGGTTGGTTAGGTCTTGGGATCTCATTGCTTAGTGTTTCTACAAAGGTCTGTGCCTGTAACATGAGGTCTAGAAATGGAACTGTTATTGTGGGAGCGTGACGGAGCACTTACTTTGTAAAGCCTTGTCTCATTCACACTAATATTGTATAAACTGGATATTTTGTTCTTGGTTATGAATTTTGATTGCAGGAGTAGTTAGTAATTATATTATAATCAGATGAAAATGATGTTTTGAACTGCGTTTGCTTATCAAGCTATTGACGTTTCTAAATTGATTTTAGAATCATGATTTTTATTTATTTATTCTTAGAGAGACTTACAGACAAGTAACAGCATTTTAACATATTCTAAACAAGATCATCATATTGCTAATTACAAGTTTCTACTATGCAGGAGTAAATATCTATAGGTATGAAGATTTCTTTACGTTTACAACTAATCTGAGGTATATTTTTGGTATATTTTGTCGATATTCCCGGAACTATGTAGGATCCTATAGTTCGCGGTATAACTTTGTTTGAATTTAAGAAGGATATAAAACATGATCTCTTCAGGTTGAAAGCGTTTTCATTGTAAAGCAACTTCTTCCAATTCATCTCAAATAAGACATGCTGAGATTAACAAAATTGAAAATGAAAGCAACATTTTTTGATAATCTCAAAACAATTTCGAATCTATCAACAAAACCACCACGCAACCCAGACTAACGTCCAACTATTGCCCACTAGTGGGCAAACAAAAGTAATTTATCACGAACATACGAAAACTAACGAAAGATCTTTCTTATTGTGAATTTATTGGTGATTTTTATATGATTTATGCGTCCCAACTGAGCACCTTTTGTTAACTTTTCACAATGAATCGAAAGATTGTGAGGTATAAGAGAAGTTTCGCGAAACTCTCGCTCAACTTTATTTCGTGTTGTATTGGGAAAGTAATGATTTAGTATGTTTCTTAGTATCGATACAAATACCTCTGGTAATACAGTCCCAATGTACTGAAGAAGAAAGTACGCGAACGTCATAATATTTTCTGTAGAACAACTTTGAAAGTACTGATTTGGTTAGTTTGGTCTAGGTTCTATCATAACATTCTTCTAAACACTGTCTTAACATTGTGAAATGCAATAAACTATTTAACTATTGAAAGAAAATTTCCAACTATATGGAACCTACAAAATATTTTGATCCACTGAACCCATTTGGTAATAAAAACCAATATGTCCGGAGGTAGTCAAACATCAGAACTTGACGCGTTTGACGAGGGTCCTCTCCTCAACACGAATAATAAAACCTGAAGGAATTTGTTTACAAAATGGATTACAGTTTGTGTTGTTTATGATTTAAGTTTCTCTATACTATTAGCGCGCAGTTCCGCTTGCGTCTATGTCAGTTACGCCGAAGTTACTGCGTGACCAATTTGACTGGTTTTATTTTTTCTTCCACACACATTTAACATGCCGATTTCATCCAAAAAACACATGTCCATTAATTAAAAATACCTACCAAGTAAACACTGACGAGCAAGCTCACAGAAAAACAGAGCTCAATCAGAGTCCTGTACACCGGCGGCCATAATAACTGCACACGTTCTCCTCAATTATTTACAAATTACATTGCACAACGCATTAAAACACAATACTATTCAATTAAGCATTTTTGGTAGTCGCTTGCACTTTTTAATTAACAAATTGAATTATACATCGTTTAATTACGAATACTTGGTGTACACTTACGACTGGCCGGATTTGTAATTTGTGACTTTTGTCCAAAATTAATAGTGATGTATTTACGCTGTGCTTTCGATTCGATAAGCATTTTAATTACTGCGCTAGTGATGTGGTTAATATTGTTGAGTGAGAGATGTAATGAAAAGGTACGATAGTATTAATATCGATAATTCAATACTGATTCATCGTTTCAGTGAATAATTTATACCTACGTTGTTCAATGAGCCAAATATTTAATACATATCGGTACCATAGCGGAGTTATTTATTTACCGCATATTTTACATTCTTTACGATATTTATTTGTGTAGTCCTGGGGCTTCTTACCTGAAGGGAAAACATGGAAAATTATTAATAGGTATGTCAATATTCAGCCTAATAGACCTTTATTAATTGTTTAGCTATCTAAAAAGTTAAATTGTCACAGAATAAACTTTAGAGTTGGTAAGCAATGATATGCGTTTGGCAACAATGGGTTATTTAAAATTCAATGTTTTGACTACAATCATTGTCAGAAGTAAGAACAAATATCTAATATTGAAATTGTAAATGAAATTCACATTTATTTTCGAAAAGTTACCAGCCAAGAAATCAAATTAAATCCCACCCATTTGCAAGCCAATAACATTAATCAAGCCGAACCAAAGTTCTTCAGTTTTTCATCAAACAACAATATGATACGAAAAATGAGAGCTGGCACTAACGACTAAAGTAATTTAAGTTATGTCCTAGGTACGGCCATCAATCTTAGATATAGGTACTCTAGGTCTAGACTTGCGAGAACATTATTTTTAGTTACTACGAGTCTTGTATATTAAGTACTAGCTTTTCGCCCGCGGCTTCGCCCGCATCGAGGTCGGTTATATCGCTTTTCAATTCCAAGAGAAATCTTCAAAAGTCCGGGATAAAAACTATCGTATGTTCTTTCTCAAGGTCAACTCTGCCTCTGTACCAAATTTCATTAAAATCAGTTCAGTGGTTTAGACTAGTAAGCGTAACAGACAGACAGACAGAGTAACTTTCGCATTTATAATATTAGTAGGGGCTAGTAGGGGCTAGTAGGATCTAGTAGGGGCTAGTAGGGACTAGTAGGGATTAGTGGACGCCCGCGATCCCGCCCGCTACAAATCGAAAATGATCCTAGGAGAAAATAAAAACTGGAGACAAACCAGACAGGCTGGTTCACAAATTAAAAAGGATCATGCATTTGTGTGCTTATTAAGTGCTTCTTCTGTTTAAGTATTACTTCAATTTATAATAATTATACCGGTCTATATACGTTCTACTGCTTGGCACAGGCCAGGTTTGAGTTTTCTTTACTACGCCAGTCGCCAGCCACTTAATTATTTATTTGTGTATATAAATTAGTACAAACATTTATTTTGCGAAAGTCACATTGGTACATTGCATGCGTTGGGATCGAATCAGCAATTCATACATAGATTTTTATTTAATGTAAAATATAAAAAAATATCACCATCTTTTGTGACTCATATCTGACTAACATTCATGTCAGCCACACTTTTGTTCGAAACAAGCAATTAAACATTAATTGTATCTTTTTTTTATATTGTTGCAAAATTTCAAAGGTAAAATTTGATATCAAGTTGAAAGTCCGATCCTAAATTCATCTTATCTTCCATTGGTGGCAAAGCCTTCAAATCGTACAGCCTGCATTGATTGAGGTAATTCAGTTTGTCTACGACATTGTTACTCAGGCCGAAGTTGATCTGAGGGGTACTATGATAACTCGGAAAGAAATTAGTGAAAAGTCTACTAGTAATTTAGGCCATAAGTGTGAGTACTAGAGTCTTCAGTAGCGAATAGAGGCACTAGACCTGTAATTTAATGTTATTAAGAGCTTTTCTAAGTGTAATAGAAATTTAATAAGTTTGATTTAAAAAGTGCAAATGTGAAATCATTTTAAATCGTGTATGCGGTATAAGGCATATTGTTCTTATTTGTATCGCTACAGTTTTCGCACGCGTATGTATTGGAAGCATCTGACATGAGCTGACAATTAATAAGCTCATGGTTAAGGATTCCATGGTTAGATCTAAAACTAATAGAATAAACTGACCGACGAACTAGAATAACGACGAAAAATAACCCTTGAAAGACTTTGAGTGGGCCTCACAAAAGTTATCAATACCAAATAGTTCTAGGCTTTCTATGGTTTTTTTTCCTATGCATCATTTGCAATGTGTTATGAAGAAACACTCTCGATCTAGACAAACTAAACAATAAAAACAAAACTTGTGGTATGAAACCCAGTTATAAGTGTGTTAAGTTATAAGTGTGTGCCATTTAAGTTAAGAAGTGTCTCAAAAAGTCACGATTTTGTACAAAACTTCGACGTTCTTTGAAATGTATAAAGTTAAACTTTAGTAAGCTTAGACGAGTGGACTATTAAAAGAAAAACTTGCACAGTAAACTCAAAATGTCATATTGTATAGATAGTTTCTTTGTAGGCCTATAAATATGATACAGAAGGAAGGAAAATTTCGTGGAAATCCGCTCCGAAAGTGAGTCGAGAATCCGTAATAACGCCATCTGTTGAGGAAAAAGAGAAACAAAATTAGTCGTGAAATTAAATAATGCAATTAGGCGGGGAGTGTCTTTTTTATTTCTGTCTAAATTAGAAGCGAGAGCCACTGGACTGGACGCACGACACTTGTGACAAGCACAAAGGATAATAGACCATAGTGCCTTAGAAATAAGAGAGAATTTTATTTCGATTGTGCTATAAGTTGATTCTTATTCTCCCACCTGTTCTCATTTCTGGTAGCCTGGTACTTTTGAAACATGGTTGGCGTATTTTTGGTTGGTGATATTTTAAGGAAAAATAATATTTTTGTTAAACACTGATTGCGGGTGTTGGCTTTGTTTTAAATTAAGCTACCTTGTTTTAAATTCTATTTTGAAGTGTCAATCTTATTATATTTAATACAAATATTGCAAAAAATGTATTTGAGTTGATGCGAATTAGCACACTGCATTGCGGAAAGTGGCGTTTCTCTTTCTCAATAGTTCTATTTTAGGTATAAACAATAGAACCAGATTTAAAGACTAAAATTGTAGATCTAGAACTTGTGAGTGAATGAATGATTTGTTTTAGATAATAAAAGAATATATTTTGCAATAAGAAATTTAACTAAATTGTTTAGGGCCTGTGAACTGCATGAGCTGTCTTCAATAAACGTTTCTACTTATTTACTGTGTTTAAGTACAACCTCATTATTTCCCCTCCACCTACTAGCATAACAACTTGTAAAACCTGAAAAATAAAACGCAAAAGCACCCATCCAGTTGATTATAACAAAACGTACTAAATAGCCGTAGTTTTTCAAACTAGCTACATAATATTCAAACTTTGGCAATAACCCGACAAAATTTAGTAGCACCCCATTCATTTGGTTAGCGTGCTCGAGTAGTGTCATTCCCCGCGGCCGGGTTATATATCGATGTTCCAAGTTTGGGACGTCAGCTAGCGAACATCTGGTTTGAGGATGTATTACTAGTGTTCGTTCATTAAAATACTTTATTATTATGTAAGGGACTTAGCTAGAAGTTTTGTTGAGTAATTTTTATGGAAAAAAAAATAAAGACATGAAAGTACATGGCAAATATCTAAGGAAATTTAAAATTGTCGTTATACGACGAATCTTACTATCTTATAAGTAAATAACAAGCGTATATATTGAGGGTCACAGACCGTATATCAAGATGAGATTACATTTTATGAGCTACGATGTAATAATTCAGACTGCAAACATTATAATGTTGTCTCTCCTACCTATTCCTCAGCTGATGTTTGAACTTCCTTCTTGATCTTCATCTTTCTCTATAAGCTCTATCGTTCTAATAAATGAGTACTTACGAATATGATGACGTTAAAATGCTGTGGCTTCGGTAACCTTACGTTGCACGCTTCTTTAGACACTGAATGCATGTTATTTTTTCCATTAGCCCCCAGTGCTAAATCTCAAAAGCCTCAAACCTTCCCTGTTCTTTTTTGGTTAAGATCTATGTGACTATGACACTCCATATACGTTTTAGTAAGTGTTTCCTTTTTTCGTCCAAGGCTTCTGCCAAGAGACAGCATATTAGGAAGTCAAAAAGATGGCATTGGATAGAAAAAAATGGAGAAACGCAATAGCGACAAGACAATTACATTTCGACAGTGATGGAAACATTTGAAATATATTTTTGGGCAGTCGTATCTTATTACCACAATTTATTAAAACTATCACCAATATTCAAGTACCACGAAAAATCCAACTAATCAAGCCAATACCAACAAAAATACCACTACCATAGTAGAAAGTAATTGAGTATCGGATCGGGCGTGGGTACCGTCGGCAGCACTTGATTTATGCCGGCCGGGGCGTTCACCGAAACTACTGTCATTAGTCACCGGAGGATCGGTTTTTATGCTAACCGTACCGTGAGCGATTACCGCCGAACTGCCGGCGAAGATGTATTGTATTAATTGTTGGATACATAAAAATGTATTACTGGAGAAAATTGGACAACCATTTTGTGGAGGAAAATTTCGCAATTTTTTTTGGGTTTTGTACCGATATTTCCATATAGGTAATATTGCCTGTAAGTGGATAGTTAATAATTGTTTGGTTACGCCGAACTTTTCGGTCAATAACCATCAATTAGTGTTTAAAACTTGAATATCATGTTCAATACAGTCGATTTCCAAATTTCATTTCATTTATCGTAATAAATAAGGATTAAAAGATATACGAAGAAGACGTATTGAACTATCTTTCAGCGCCCATTACTTTATTATTTTGAAAAGTTCAAAACGTCGTCTCCCACCCAAAGTCAAAAAAACCCCTTCCAATTCATTTTTCCATTCTGCTCTTAACACCTAGACTCCTTTTTCAGTACATCTAAAATATCACAATAACTCTTCAAGCGATGCATTTGATATACCATGAAGATCGTAACACAGCCATGGCCTTGAAGGCCACATCGCTCATGCAGTCAGGTAATTTGAATTAAACCTTCAACGTCATATGATCGCTTTCGTGCGTGCATGTAACTTATTGGTAGATAGGGTTGTCACAATGGCATTGATCTAATGATTTTTGGAATACCGTATCAAACTGCTAAAAAAAGGAATGACGAAAGTTAATGTGGCTACACTATCTGTCCGTCTGTCACCAGGCTGTACCTTATAAACGGTTACGGCTGGAATATTGTAACGGCCAGTCATTAAATTAGATGGGTGGCCATTTATTTCGAAAATTTTGACGGGACATGCAGTTTTGTGAGTCCGACTCGCACTTAACCAGTTTTATTTAGATCCTGTTTTTTGTCCACAGTTGGACAAAGGGTTCTGATTAGCTTAAGCCTATTCTGACTTGAGGTACTTAAATTACCAACGTCAAAATAATTCCTAATAAGTCCACTCTGTTGGTTGGTAGAAAATGGATTGAAGACTTTCAAAAAATGTAATAATCTTTAAATCACTTTGAAGCAGATATACATCACTTGTGAAAATTTAAACTGGCTGAAAAATTTGAACTGACAAATCACGGTTCATGTGATACACTTTAGTGTCAGACTGACAAACATGGGTTCCTCACTAATGGGTTCTAGTTTTGTACATTTTGAGACATGAATCAAAAAAAAAAAATTAACAGACCCACCTCAAAAAAGCGATCCGATTTTTTTCGCCCTGAATATCGCTATTAATTGGTTTTCACAATAATTAATCTCTCGTCCTAAAGTAATTTTTCAGTATAATGCTTAAAAATTTAATTGGTCATTACTTGATTAAAGGTTAATCAAATTAATCGGTAATCAGCGTCTAGAGCCTGACACGCGACCGTAAAGTGTTTTATGGTGACACGAAAATAATGTTATTTAAACAATCTGATTTTCAGAACATTATAAATTGACTTTGTAGGCTAAAGAGGATTAAAAAAATACTACTCCCGCATTAAGGAGTTTAATCCTTGTATCGCGGGCGTTTCACAAATATTCAAGTTACATGCACAAAGACACCCAGACCCAGGACGAGAATCCGTGGATCACACAAATGCTTGTCCTGCGCGGGGATCGAGCCCGCGACACGACACGCACAGTGATTAGAGGTATTTGATTTATAGCAGACTGCATTGGGCATAATTTTTTTAAAGTTTGAGGTTTTACTAGATAATTTTTCTATAATTTTGATTTTAATCTCTTTATCGCTTTTTTTAAGGATCGTGGAACGGTTGCTAGTATTACTAATTGCCATAGGTTTTGCTCAAGCGTCCATCACGAACTGCGTCCAAAACTCGTCACCTGCTCAACACTTTTCCGTTCTACATAAAAGTCATTATCTTAAAAAAAACATACCTGATACGTATGTAACCTGCAGCAGCCCTGTCGTCAAGGGCTCGTGATTTGTTGTCCCCCGGCGTTGTACATCAAACGGTCGTACCTGGATTTGTGACTCTCCCGGGACTGAACTACAGTTTTGTTCGATTTTTTGGGACTTGATCGATGGTTCAAAGTTCACGATGTATGGTGACAGTTTCGGGTTTGGGGGTAACCTTGAATTGGGTACATTTGTGTAGTATGTGACGAGCATTTTTCAGTGTGAATGTTTTTGAAGCTGTAGTGACGAATGGAATACCTGATGACTATTGCAGATGACATAGGTATACAGGTATTGTGTTAGTCCAAAGACTTGCTTTTTCACTTGGGTTTTTGCAATCCCTGTTACTACATTACTAATACTACAAATTACCTAACTAGTGCAAAAAGGCTTAGTACTTTCAGAGATTTTTCACCGACACAAACACTTCAGTTTTATTTTACTAGCTTACATTTGATATATTACATATAGCATATATACTGAGTCCAGAATCTTTTTAAAAGCAATAATTTTCGTGCAAGGGAGATGGCACATACTGAATCCTCTAAAACAGAAGCAAGACAAAGAATTTTCTTACAAAAAAGACCTTAATTCGGTGCTATAGTTTATAGTTTAATTAAACCACTTAAATAAAGTTTAGTTTAAATGTACATCACAACATAATGGACTTCCTTAGTGAGGTCGGCAAAAAAGCGAAACAAACAATTCTTGAGCTTAAAAAAGTTTTTAAATGCTGCAATAGAATGTAGCTGAGATGCTTTTAACTGTTTTTAAAATACAATTTCTATTTTGAATGAAACTTTAAAAAAGAACTATATATATAAAGGAAATGTTGAAAAATAAAATGCACTGAAAAACAGGGTTTAACGTCAATGAAAACTTATTGAAAAATTGTAACTGTATTTTTTTTTGTTACGATATCCCCATTCAGCTTATTTAGCGGAGGGTTCCGCAAACATTATCAATTGTTAATATTGTGCCGTACATTATTGTAGAAAATAATACTCATTTGGATTGAATATAAATTATTTTTCAATACATTGTCTTTTCAAAAATGTATATTGCTATCTCTGCCTACCAGCCAAAGGACACACGCGTGATTATGATTTGTCAACTACAAAAACAGCCAAAAACCAGATAATAATGTTTCTGTCTAATCAGATGAAATGACTCGTACTGAAACGATAAAGGCAAAAACCCAAGCTTTTATGTGACTTTTACATAAAACATAAGATAAAAAGCAAAAAATACAAAAAAAAATAAAACAATACAAGTTCACACAAAAACAAAAGTAATGGCGGCCAAAGAGAATTGATCGCGACTGTACAATGAATAAAAATACAGCGATAACACTTTTGTGTGCGACCATACGTGAATGTCAAATGTGACGTGATGGTGCGGCGGCTAGACTAGGTGTTGCGCGTGGGTTTGCTCGGATTTATTTTATTTTTTACATTCATTGTGTGAATATTACATATATTGTTAAATATATTTTGAAGCTTACGTAATGCGGAAGATCATTCACATTCTGTTCAATGATTATCAAAATTCAAATAAATATCTATTTGAGACAACACGATTCTAGATTTGTGATAATCCACACTCTAATTATACAGAAATATGTTTTCTCCAGCCGTTGCATATAACAGACATTTTCTCAATTTTCGACATTCAACCTAATTTTTTACTATCCAAAGTTCATTAACTCCAACACACATTCAGGCTTCTATATTAGTATTTCGCAACTACAGACAAATGTGTTGCTAAAGATATAAATGTGTGTTTGTTAAACAGTTCACTCTCGCGAATACTTCGGAAATGCTCGCCTAGTTTCGGTCGGACACGAATTTTTTAATCAGTGGCGCAGTCCCGAAAACTAAGTGGGAATGCTCTGGAAAAGTGGTGTGTTGGTTAAAATATTAGTAAAACTAGCTTATTTCGCGGACTCGCCCGAAAATCGTTAATGATTTCGCGAGAAAGAACGTAAAATCGGGATATAAAGCTATCCTATGTGTTAATCCTGCTTATAAAATATCTGTGTAGCAAGTTCCGTCTACATTCGTTTACTGGTTTTGCGTGAAAGAGGAACAAACATCTATAGATACAAACTTTTGCGCTTTTAATATTAGTAGAAATTACTTGAAAACTTGTGGCACTACATTCTTAATATATAATTGTATAACCGAAATTAGTCATTTCGTGAAAAATGTCGGTGTAAAGCTAAAATAGTTCAAAAAAACTATCATTTGAGGGTAGAACAAAAGTTCAGTTATTGTTTTTCAGAAAAACATTGCCATACTTTCCTTATACATTTATAAAAGAGTTAGTTATGACACATAAAAATTACCATTTTCAAATTACTCCCTAAAACTACCCTCCATAAAAAAAACAAACGCAAAATTAACTCTCTCACAATATTATAAACGTGTTTAAGGTAGCATAAACAAGTTCACTCCCGCCGTGAACTAGTTAGTACCGGCCGGAACCAGTTTTAACCGGTGCGAGCCTCACTGGGCTCATATTATGAAGGATAACATTATTTAATTATATTATTTTATTGTTCCTCTCTCGTTACCAAGTGTAATTAATTTTTAAATTAATTTAGATTACATTTTGTGTATTTTAGTACTGAAGGAGAAAAATAGAGAGATGGGGACTTGGACTGATTATAAAATGTATTCCTAAATCCACATACATTTGGGTATACTTTGTAAGTCCTTCAGTTAATAATTAATTGTATAGTTTTGTAATGTAAAGTACGCTTCTAGTATTATTTATTCATTCTATTTCTATTTGACGGAAATAAAAAGGAGGGTTTCATCTGCTACCTCCGTTCGTACGATTTTTCTCGTTGCAACAAAAGTTTTCGTCCCAAAAATTATCCACGATAATAGCAGCTAGTGCTAGGATCCAGAAGATATGACAGTGAATCATCACTTGCACAGTGATGCCACATCACTTAAAAATCATCATCATCATGATGATTTTGTCACCAATTAAACCAAAAACAGATACATTTACCACCAACTCTCTCTAATGCGTTGTAACCAAGAGTGTTACAATTAACGAATTAGATTAAATCCAGTAAAAAAACTTCAAACTATAGAAATGACATTCGTTTTCGAAAATCACTTCATTTTGATATGCCAGTTTTAAATGACCTCTATTTTATGAGCTTTGGAGTAAGTATCAGCTACAGACACAGCTCACTTCACTGAAATGATACAATGAACGCTTGCTCGGAGATCTGTAATTTGCCTATAGTCCAGACCCTAAACTCTGAGAACATCTTCCCCATTACTCCTTCAGTATTAAAACAAAGTAATCAATCATACACAGTACAGTTTTTACTGGCTCACTGCCAGCTGAGGATAATGAAGTACCCGACTCCGCTCATTACGAACCACTCGGACTTGAGATGTGGATGTTACATTTTGTAGTTTCTTTGAGATGCTGTTTTGAAAGTTGGGGGGGTGAAGATTGTTTAATTTATCTGGGTCTTTGTAATGAATAGGTTGGTGGTTTCTGGGTTTTTTAGAAGAATAGGTAGTGAAAATTGTCATATGTCACATGACTTTTCGTCACTATCGTTTTGTTTCATCTACTATTTTTTTCTTCTTCTTTACTGAGTTCCTATTTATGTGGTAAAATAAATAATTTTTATTTCCCGCGATACAGTAACGCAATTGCGAGTTCTCTCAAAATATACATTTTAGAAAGTCGTGTAAATAAAATTTTAATATTTTTTTCAGCGACAAGGAAAATATTTTTCTAATGAATGCATTATTATTCTAATTATGAATTAACAATAAACATCCTTATCGGATTTCCGAACGAACTGCGGCGATGGGCACAGACAACAAAACATGATACGTATCTAACTTCATTAATATCCTACAAATCACAGTAAAATTGATGTCATAACGAAGGCTTTTGTTCCAGTTTAATTATTTACATAGATTATATAGCACATATAAAATATTCATACAATTATGTTCCTGAAAACTGAGCCCAAATGTAGCCCAAACGATTCGGGCTAAATTTTGGCAATTTTGTAAAATATGCAATATTTCATTTAATAATGATTAAAATTGTAGTTTCGTGAATTTTGTGGATTTGTGGTAGAGCACGATATTAGCCACACAGCATCCAGGCCATTGGGCATTCGTTTACAGTTAGTTAACTGTAAAATGTTTACTTTTTTTTCATTTCGCTATGTATTTAATTGGTTGAAGATATGCCTTTGTTGTTGATAAAAGCTAGAACAATATTTATAAACTGTTTGAAGTTATCTTTTAGTGCTAAGGTATTGACAATATTCCTTTCATCCTATAAATATATGAATACATATTAAATCCTTGATTCACACTTTTACTGCTTTATCTATGATCGGTTCTTATCATTTTTTTTCCTTTATTCAAATGACTTTTTGAGATCTTCTGCTGGACATAAGCTTTTTTTTTTGTCACTGGGAATAAATGCTATCACGCATCCCCTTTCCGTATACCCACAGTATACCCACTAAAAACCCACTCCGACCTCGCCTGAGTTGAGGGGGCCTGGGAGTCTATGTTGTCCAGTCCCCGACCGGCGACACCCCAAGATGCCTTCCGCATCCAGTGAGAACCAGCTACCTTGCTATCTGTCTATATGCTATACCCACTGTTCTTCTATTCCTAATATCCACGTGAAACAAAATTGACATCCTAGTTGCAACATTTTGTTGTCTTGCTTACTTTTTCGATCGAACCCCCAAAAAGGAGAGTCCCAAAAATAGATCGTCCAGTTCTCCCTTTTGACAAATGTTTCCTGTTTTAATCAAAATTTGGGCACAAAAAATAAATCGTGGTAACTCAACTGCGAAGCTTCCTCACATTTATAATCCCGCCGTTAAAATGGCGCGCATTCGTCAGCGCTCGTCCCACAGTATTTAGCATTGGTAATTACAACTGCATGCTATAAAGCTTAGCCGTTTTGGAGCTGAAACGGTGTGATTTATGTTCGCTTGTATGATTTAGTGGATGGTTTATAGTAGATTAGTTATTTTTTATTTAATGTTTGTTGAGTTTAGAAATGTTTTTTAAAGTTAGATTAAAATACGTAATTAGACGAAGATTTTTCATCAGACAGAAAAATGTTTTACGGAAGCTCTATTTTTATACAAAGAGTTTAATCATTATCTTGTTTAAACATTAACCTCCAGTAAAAAGCTGAGTATTTTGAGAGCTCCCAAAATGTTCTTTATAAACCACGTGCCGAGGTAATGGACGAAAAGTAATATAGTTTACAAGTCCGCTTCACTCCGCTCTCACGCGAACTTTGGAGTGGGGTACACATTCAAAAAATAAAAGAACCGTAACGAATTTAAAATATCCAAGAATATATTTCCCGGAAAATCCTAAGTTTTTCATAAGAAAACACCTCAGAGCTTCCTTCAAAACTAGGAACGAACAAAATCTGCGAGAGAACACAATATAACGATATTACCCACTGCAGCGAAGCGAATTACGAATCAGAATCCCCTAGACAAAGCGAAACCCACCTTATTTTCTACTGACAGCTCACAAAATCCTTTAACACTACTCCAGAGAAATGTAAAATAGAAAATTAGACTCTACATCTGTAGTTTTAAAATTCAATTTTCAATAAAAGCAATTCCGCTTCTGTTATGAAAAGGTAATGATTTTTCGATTGTGAGCTCTATCGTTTTCGCATTAAGATGCAAAATTGTTTGTTTCGAATTAAATGTTTGTATTTTGCCGGTGGAATTTTGGATACATTTACTTACCTTACACTAAATGCTGTTCAATTTCATTGTAACAGGCTTAAGTGTGAACATTTTGTCATAGCTTTACACTGGCAGCGTTTTATTAAAAACGCTGTTTTATTTATGAAGCTATGAAAAACACAGTGATGTTAACAAGCTGGTGATACCTGTAGTGGCAAAGAAAACAAAGCAGGTTTTATTTAAATAACTGATTCAACCAACCATCCCGGTCCTGGGCTGGTTGGCGCTCTGTGGGGGAGGCCTACGTTCAGCAGTGGACGGCGATAGGCTGAGATGAGGATGATGATTATGAACTGATTCAAAAGTTTTTTGAATAAAGAAGATGTCCCTATTATTTATTTAATGAAACCTAAAAATAGTAGGTTTTATCACCAATACCGAACTTAAATTTGAAAATCGCTGAGGATTTTTTGTTGCAGTTTGCTTTATTTTCGTTATTTACATAACACAGGTAACACTTTGTGTTATTATTGTATATTATCCGCACAATATTACCAGGTGATAAAAGTAGCTTTTGTGTTGATATCAGCTACCTAAATACCTAATGAGTCTGAAGACGTTATGATACAAACATGCATATTATGCAAACTTTCGCTTGTTCAATAATTTATTGTGATAAATCTGATTTAAAGTGACTTTTTACTATGTTACTAGTGCACGTGTTGCACGCGACTTTTTTTCATAAATAACACGGAAGACCCGTACTGTACATGTTTCATTGTCTCTTCCTTTTTACAAGTATCATAGCCTGATATTAAGTATTGTGTAGTCACCCTCAAGAAATGGCCTATGACTGAAAAAAATATGTAGAGCAGTAATTTCCGACATAAACGCCTACAAACAAACTTTTCAACATTATATAATATTAGTATAGATTATTAAAATACAAATCCAAAGCTTTTGCGTTAAAGACATCTTCTATCCTCATTCCTACATATACCTGAGACTAGTTCCCAAGCCGCCCCTGTATCCAATGTCGCTAGTGTACACAATATTGACCACTTTACCTGACCTACCGCAATCCCTCGCTCACGAGAACAAAAACCTATCGAGTGGGAATTCAATTCCAAGTGGATGGGTTCTGTGTAAGATGTAAAATAACGTGTGTGCTTTTGAATTGATAATATTTATGAAATTTTGTTTTGTTTTTTGTTATGTTAGAAATGGAAGTTGGATCTACATATTACGGTTTATTTATTAAACTGATTGTCAGGTTTAATATAGTGAATAAATATCTCTGTTTTAGTATTCGTTAATAGAAATGTTGAAATGATATTTTTGAACTGTAAAATCTGTCAAGAATTAACGTAACTTTTGTAGAGTTTAGACAAAAATAAAAGCTTTCTGTTATTTTAATGACGACGGACGCATTTACAGACTAACAAATTAATAAACAATTAAACAAACAGGAAGATATCCAAATCATCGGAAAGACATATAGCTTACCAATGTTTTTTTTCGCAACTCTTCAGATACCTAACTCTAAAACCAGATAGAAAAAAGAGAGCTCTAGTTATACTGGCCCGAGTCGTGAAACCAAATAGTGGAAGCCGTATGAAGTTGATAGTATCCAGTTGGCGCGATGGGATTTGAGTGCGGTTTGACGGCAATCTGTTGTACAATGTGATATTCGTAACAGGCTGGAGATGTGTAGGTTTTTTTGTTAGTATTCTTTGCATGTGCACTGAAGATGTTTTGTTCTAGCCATATTAAACAATATATGAATTTGGCCGCCGTGAAGTTTAAGGAGGTGTTATGTTATAAACTACAAAAGGCTTTTGAAAATACTTAAAAATGATGTGGTAATAGTAGCTGGTTAATGTTGAACCTGATACATTTTGGATTATAAATAAAGTATTGAACTGCTTTATCATAATCCTAGTCTTTTCCCAACTATTTTGGGGTCGGCATCCAATCTAACGGGATGAAGATAAGTACCATAGTTTTACAAGGAGCGACTGCCTATCTGACCTCCTCAACCCAGTTAGCTGGACAACACGATACCCCTTAGTAAGACTTGTTATCAGACTTTCTAGCTTTTGACAACCAGTAGCGGCTATTAAAAATGTGTAAATAACAGCCGGGACTCACAATTTAACGTGATTTTAATTTTTACATAGATGGTCCCTCATCGACGGACCAACCGGATCAATCTTAGCTTAAATTATGATACATCAACTTGTGCAGCTGTAACTTAGCAGCAAACACACAATTTAAGCTTTAAAACAATTCTTGTATCAAACACAAAGTAAAACAAAAAGTGTTTCCCACCGGGTCGCGGGTTCGAACCCTATGCCAGGCGGAGCGAGACGCCGATATTAATATTAACACGTTCCGTGGGAACCGAGTACGCTGTGTGATACGAAGTGTTTGGTTTGATTGCTGGGTAAGGAAAAACTTACTTACAAATGGATATATTATAATCAATCCCCGTGTAAGACAAGCATTTGTGTGATCCACGAATGCTTGTTCTGAGTCTGGGTGTCATTGTGCATGTGGATTGTATGTTCGTGAAACACGCCGCGACACAAGGAATAAAATTCCTTGATGCGAGAGTTGTTTTTTTAAAGAGAAAAGAAATCTGAGATATTTTCTCATGGGTTTTAGAATGTATTTGAGTAACTTGTAAATCGCTTCAACAATTTGTCATGGATACAAAAGTTTTTCAGTTAATATGGCAATATTACAAACATCCTACATGTTTTGGTAAAGTCCGGCTATACTTAATATTGCTGCTTAATAGTGTTTCTGTTCATAAATATAAACCTCTAGTAACACAGATGTTATACTTTAAACAAGATGTCCCGCTTACCCGATCGGATGTCTTCAGTAAAATATTGGCAAAGCACTAGTTGGATGTAAAAAGGAGTTCCGTACTACTAAATTATTAATAAATTATTAACAAAATAAATTAAAGCTATAAAGAAAGAGGTAGAACGCAAAGGAGGCTTTATTGTCTTATTAAAATTATGATGGGACATTCTACCAAGGACTATACATACCCTTTGCCTTAAAAACAGACATGTCTAATCCAAGGCAGATGCAGAACAGCCAATTTTTAAGCCAGAAGTTGTTCCATATAATATAGGACGTACGTATTGTATTCAGCTAAATTTGGTTAAACTAAAAGACAAAACAAAACCAAACCAAATTATATATAGGTATATCTGAGAAAAAGCGAAAAATACACATCCTACGGTTATTACGTACAACCTAGTTCTAGTTAATACAGTCATTCGGGATTAATAATTTACCTAAGCAACCCTAAACCATCTGCTTATCACCGCGCTATTCGCATGGTGTAGGCAGGTTAATACGAGATCAGTTCGCAAGAACCCACTGGAGCAGTTAATGAGGTGGAACAGAGTTATGAGCAATAGTTTCCGTGAGAAATACGCTTTTTTGCTATACTCCTTTCTACCATAATGGTAGTAATTGTTATAGGGATGATTAGTATAAAACATTTATTGTATTTCGTTAATTTGATGGGGAGCTTCTCTCTATAGTAAGGCTTTGGCTGGAATAGGCTTGATAGTAAAAGGGCTTATAGACTGATAAAAAGTAATTTGTGTTTTGTTTATGGCTCAAAGAGCCTTTCGGTAAAATATTGGAAGTTGAATTGGTATTTGATTTGAGATTTTCTTGCACACTTCTTTTAAAAACAACTCCCTCATTGAGGAATTTAATCCTTGTCGCAGGGGATTTACTCAGGACAATAATTCGTGGATCTAACAAACGTTTTTCCTTCGCGGGGATCGAATCCATGACGTGTTGCGCTCAGTGGGTTTGGTTTAATGAAAACCCCCTCAGAATGTTCGTTAGTATGGAAAGTAGAAAGAGGTCAAAAATTTGCAAAAAATGTCTTGTTTTTTAGTTTTTTTCTCGAATAGTTTTCAAATAAGCTAAGCTAAATTAAAAGCATGAATAGAACAACATTTGAGACCAACATTACTAAACAATATCACAGGTACAGCACACAACACTAAAATACAGTTACCCAGGTTACCATAGCAACGCGTAATCTGTTTCCCCAACCTTGACATGCCAAGGGCAGTTACAAAAGGAAGATTATATCATAAAGAGGAGTGTCTTCATTGAAAGGTAAACCTTCTGATACAAGAAGGTCAATATTAAGGTCATGTTTCTATTTTGAAAGAAGATATGACATTTTGACATGTTCTCATTTGGCTTCTTGGTGTCTCTTTCGATCAGAATTTAGGGCTAGATTAAAAAAAACCGTTACGTGCGATTCGGACTTGCAACAGTAGGAGTTAATTACTAGGAAGGTTGATAAAAGAAAATGGTCACCAATCAAATTCATAACTTTACCAATCGCAGCTTAACCTCAACTTTTGTTGTTTAAAGTGCACCATATATATTCTTATTCAAATCTTTATTTGACAGTTGATATAAACTACTAATTTAAGCACTGGAAGACTAGGTAATCTTAATAAAATCTAGATATTTCAGCCATTGAACATAAAACGCCAAGGACTCGAAACAAAACAGAAGTTGCTATTCCCATAGTTATTCGAAAGCTGTTATTATTATAAAGATGTATACGTGCAGGGTGTAACCTTGGTCGCCGGACTCACGCTCCGGTGCGCACTCCTTGAGAACAACTTACACGGTGCGGATACGACACGATAACGTAACATTTGAAACAGTAATATAGAACTTGTAAAAGTAATTTTATTAAGCACAATTTTTTTCTATTGTTTCAAATGTAGCTTTAGGTTAACGTATAATATCGTTTTGATTTTTAGTCTACTTTATTTATGTTTCACACACATTCAAGTCACATGCGCTAAGATATTCAGTCGCAATACAAGCGTTCCGACATGTCCTTCATAGTGGGTCTGAAGTGGCCTAATGACTTTTGAGACGAGATTAACTAGATATCGAAGCGGATTGTGTGGGATTTAATTAATGATTTATTTTACTGAATGCGTAATTTTCTGTTAAATTGAAGAATGGAAGATACAACCTGGTGACGGATAAATGGACAGAGTCACAGTGTTGCTCTTTACCCATTGCTTACAAAACTTTAAACCAACTTATTACTAAAAAAAATCTCTAAAAAACCACTACACTTACAAAAACCTACTCTACCCCAATCTACATAAGCTTCAATATCAAACCAACACATAATCGTATAGTATAAACAGCCCCACAGCCGGTACTCGCGGCGGATAACCGCGATCCACGGGCCAGTGCGCACGGCAGCTTTTATTGTAGCAGTGTGAGGCAGGCTCTATGCGCGGTGACATTCACCTTCAAAACGACCATAGTTATTACTGTACATATAGGTTACTTATAATACTGATAACAATCATATTATGATTATTAAGTAATTGGGAAGATACTGATTTTCAAAAAATATGAAAAAAAATAAAAATGTCACGAAGTACATTATCTTGCTCGTGATACTATCATTTGTCCTGGGTAAGAGTCGAACTCACTACTGAATTTAACAAAGGATAGGTCAAGACGGATTGACAAAAGTTTTTTTTTCTAATTTGAAATATTTGAAACGAACGAAAGAAATAAACAATCTGTAATCAAAATATCTGCTGAAATATTAGTGTCCTGCTGCTGATCGAAAACCGCACTTTTATGATTTTATTAACCTTCCCCTATGTGTAATTAACAGATGGCTATTTTTGTTAAAGAACATAAGCACACAACCAACTTTTTATAAAAAGTACCTACAGCCCCAAACCTGGCGATTTTTGGGAAAAAATGACAGCTATCTCAGGTTAAATTAAAGATTAATTATAATTAACAAAATAAATTCATCCAAATCGAAGTTCTGAGGCAACACACATTAAAAAATACAGACGAAATAAGAATCTCCTCTTTACGATAGTTGAAAAGTAAAATAAATTCATATTTTTAAAACACCAGACATTTATAACTGACAATACAAATATAATGTTCATGACTCTTGATAGTAACTAGTCAGGCTGCCACAATAAATACGCGTGAGTAAACCGTTACATCATTTATTAATTCTTATAATTGGTTACAATTCTACACGAACTAAACAAAAAAATACCAACAACAGAATGCTCACCGATCCCCTACACTCTTAACATCCTACATCCTTATCTTAACCGTCGGCGTCGCGCGGAGCCATTGAGGCGCGCTTCCTACAGGATACGGCGTAGTGGCGCGACCAACTGGAATCGTGAGGGTTAAATGGACAGGTAAGGGGTCCTGTATGTGGATTAAAGTGGAGAAGCAAACATGTTCGTGAGCCTGCCTGATAAACTGGCCTGTCGGTTTAGCGGTTAGTAGTTCGATTCCCACCCAGGACAAATGTTTGTGTGATGAGCACAATCATTTGCTATGCGTCTCAGTGTATTTTATCTATCAGTCGTCTAGTATCTACTCATAATACAAGCTTCGTTAGATTGATGCATGATTTAGCCATGGGGGAGTGAAACAAATAACTATATTTTATGAAATTGTAAACAATGACAATTTATAATTCCAGTAGATCATGAATCCTTTAACAATATCAAAACGACGAAACGAAAATAATTTCATTCCGTGGCTATTAATAGAGGCCCCAATTGAAAGTTTTAGAGTAAAACACTTTTACCAAGAATTTATCGTATATCGATTTTGTGTTAATTCCTGTTTTGTTTTACTTCTTGATGTACGGGACCCTTGAACGGTAGGTATAATGTCTCATTGTTCTTGTGACAGCTTGGCCTAGCGACAAATTTTTAACATAATTATGTAGGCAGCAGACGACACGCTTTTTTCATGTATCTACCTCTCTGCCAATCACAATAGCAGACAACCTAATCCAATTCAAACAATTTGCATTGACTTGCTTTTCCTTCTGTAACTTTAAAAAGCTTGAAGTAACAACAAATGCAAAACATTTCACACAATAGCACAATATACGGAACACAACAATACAACGTTCCTGTTCACTTAAAAACGTTTCCCCGATACAAACGTCGTCAACGCATTACAAAGAGGTTGGATTCAAAAGATTCATTTAGCAATTAAAAACTGAACGAAAGTACGGATTGAAAAGTTCCGAACAACTCGCTTAAAACTTCATCATTCATTCATTCGTTCGTTCTTATTAAACTCCGACAATTACTGCGAATGAACGCTCCGGAAAAGATATTCGATGTCAACTAATGGAATATTTAAACGATTTGATTTATTAAGAAAAAGGGTGAAAGAAAAGTTTGGGAAATCTTTTTTGATTAGTCGTAGATGTTTAATTATTAATATTGTGAATTGACAGCCAATTAATATCTCATGAAAGGACAAAAGGTTCAAGACGTGTCAGTAGACCCCTACTACAATTTTCAGTATTGAAAATTGAGTGATCAGACAAAACAGCTCAAGTGCGAATCGGACTGATGACAACTGTGGTTCCATTACGTAATAAATAATACAGACAAACAGTTAGTTTTTTACTTAAAAAAGTAATTATAATCGATGTATTAAATTAATTGGAAAAGCAGAATGCATAAAATTTACGGATACGATTCTTTTTTTATATCTATTACACTCTAAAATCACCAACGATACCTATATTTTAGTTCGACTGTAACAGAATAAGTACAAGCAATTTGAAGGGGTTTAAATTTCATGTGAGTATAAGTACAATTCGATTTGAACTCAAACAACATTCTCTGGGGAGAGCCGAGAAAATGCCATGAAATTGTAACGAAACGACGCATTAAAATTCTATCTGTTACCAATGCTTGCTGAAGTTTTCTATGTACCATATAACGTATTGATTGAATCTGTTTTGCAGAGAACTAAGCTTGATTTATTTAAATGATGCGTATAAATGTACCTTATAAATTATGAGTACTGAAATCTAAATTTATTATATGCATACTATTTAATATTTTCTATATATCTGATTGCGATGATTTTTTTAAACTTGAAAGTATTTTTTTGGATGGTGATAAAATCATGAAAAGTAGTTTGAAGCTAATTTAGTAATAGAGCCAGAATATGACTGTTTTTCCTAACCTCAGCCCTGCCGAATTTTGAATTATTATTATAAAAAAACATACGTTTTTTCTTAATTTGCAAAAAAAGAGTTAAGCCGAAGATAAAATAGCAAAAAATGAACCAAACTAATAACGTATCAAAAGATATACGATCATTACCTACAGGTTCTTCACCTGTATTTCTTTACCCCTTTTTTAATAAGACAATTCTTACCCCATACGTTTTCTAACCAGAAACAACTACACGAACAAGAAAAAAACAAACGTGACTTTAAACTCAAGCCGAGTGTTTGCCTACCTCAACTTTCTGACTGAATTGAACAACTTCTATTGCGTACTTTACGTAGTAAATTCAATTTTGCCGCTTGTAAAAGAAGTAATGGAAAGAAAAATGTGTTTGTAAATGAATTCCTCCTTTGAATGTTTTGTTAAGTTCTAGGTAATGTGGCGGTAAATTGATAAAGTTTTGATTTTCCAGAATAGTGTTTGGAGTAGACAAGTGGTGCTAGATAAATAAAAGAAAAGATGACTTCATCTTTTTGGGTCTTTGCCTTTTAGGGGTTAGTTTTTCTGCCGCAAATATCTTTTGTGATGCGAATTTTGTTTGTTTTCTATTAGTGTTTCAAATAGGCTCTAAATGTTATGAAAATTTGTTTTATTTCATGATAGTAAGTAAGTAGTTCCAAACAAACAACTTATAAATTAAATATTTTACTTGAACCAAAGAAAAAACACTATCAAAATATTTTTTCAAACTTGTCTCAATCATACATCCACCCAGACATCCTAAAACAGAACAACTTTACACCTTAACTATCTTTTGTATGCACCACAACAAATCTCATAGCACGCGCAGCACTTTCCCTCACTATTTACCCCACAGCACTGTACTTACCCCGTCGTACCGTACTTACCCCCGACGTACAAACTCCACCAACTTTATAATTAACAGGCCTATGAAAAATCGACGTGAAAAATACGCTGCATTCTATTTTTCTTAAGTCTTCAAATTGTAAAAGGCTCTCGTGAAATAATAGAGGGGTGGGTAGTAGAGTGGTGCTCATGTTGAGATCGCCACTGAATGGAAAGCACACTTGGGGGTACCAGACATTTCTGGTGAGGTTTTTTTCCAACCTAATTGGTAGGCGACACTTGCTCCTTTAAATTGTAAGGTAATTTTACCTTTTTATTTAATTATTTTGTTATTTAGAGTTGTTTAATTAATGGGGTAAGGATTGACAATTATTTTAATTGGGGTAATTTCGTATTTTTTTTTGGGTCAAAATGTGTGGTTCTTTTTTTTTAATTACATTCCAAATTTAAATTATTTTGACGTTGTATTGGTTGAACCACAATGAGTGATATTAAAAGGTCAATTTATCATGAAATACTGAACAATCCAAAATTTACCTGAAATATATTTTGTTCCTTCTGAAATTCAATGACACTTTTTTTATATTAGATAGTAATTGTGCTCTTCACTGACAACCTAAGCTTTACGAAATTAAATTCTATTGCATTGTAATAAAGATTTTTCCAATAACAAAATGTCACCACGAATGTCTAGTCACCTGTATTTTATAGTGCACAGTCGAACTAACATTGATATCTCATCAAACTGAAACCTGCCTTACGGTCCGATAAATAAAGTTGAATTCCATCTGTCGTTGCTTCAACTGATTTGCTTGGACCATTTAAGTAATATTTCTTTACAGTGTATTGATTGGAAAATCGTATTACTTATGCATGATCTATTGAAACTAATTGTTGGATGTTGACCTTTTACTGACACGAATAAATTGAACTTCAAATATCTTTAGGGTCTGTCTGGGTCTGAGATTTTATGTGAATACACAAACAAGGGATAAAATTTGATTGTATTACGTCTGAATGTCATAAGATATATTTTAAGAAGTCACGGACCTGTTTCATTGTTTTCCATAGTTAATCTTTATAAAGGTATGGAGAGTTCGTGGATTTTTTTCACAGATTTTCCTTCGGGGTGTTCGTTTAGATTTTCTGCAATTAGAAACAGGGTAACTAAGATTATTCATATGAAAGTTTTGGAAATGTCAGAAAAGGACTTACTTTTACAATTTAATATTTTGATTCACTTGCAAATTGATATCAACAATAATGATATCCTATTTGAGTTTTAGAAAACCGTTACGTAGATAATATAAGATTCAGATAACATTTAACAAAGAGTTCACTATGCTTTTTTTGAAGATTCTGATTCTTTGAAGTGAAATTACAGCTTTCTCTTAAGACAAGCGTTAAGAATTAACTTTCAGACATTGATTAAAAACCTTCCTTTCATGACAATAGAACTTCAGACGAGACACATTACCCCTCATAAACAAAACACATTCATTAAAAAGACATCAACGCGATAAAAAAACATGATAATTAAAATATTATGCAACAAAAGGCTTGCTTTAAGTGGGTGGGTTTAAAAAATGAGCTCATTTCATCCCTCGGGGTTGGGCGGGTCTAAAACTGAGGGCATTCAGGCAAGCACTTCAACCCGTGCAGGGTAGTTACCACCAACATTCAACCCTTGAGTGGGTTTTCTATATTTATTGATTCATGTTTTTTTTTGTAATTTTTGTATGTATCGTATTGTGGCTACCTTATGGTAGTTTTTTATTGGATACGTTATAAGGTTTAAGGATTGAAGATATGTAATTTTAAGGGGTTGGCAGTCAGATTTGTCTATTCGTTTTTAAGTTGTACTTATTTTTAAGTTATTTTGCGTCTACATAAAAAATTTAAGTACACGCAGAACTAATTTTAGCACATTGTATATTTTGTCTTACTAATAAATACATTTTGACATAATTATAAAATTAGCAAAACGTATAATTATTTATTTTGTTTAAGCAATTTCGAAATATTTATAAAACCACAACGTTTGTAACATACCTTTAAAGGCCGTCAACATAATAATGTTTTTTCAACTTTATCCAAATCTAAAATCACGTATAATATATATTCCCGCTTAACCTATCAGCTGCAATATAAAGTCAACCCATTACACCTTTACTACTGACATACCTGCAATATAAACTATCCTTTTCACACTGAAAAAGCCTAAAATCAAAAACCCACTCCACAACAGATAAAAATTACCCCAACATAAACCAAAGGCCTGACTTACCCCATTCATCTTCCGTAGTATTTTCAATTAAACTCATGAATCTTTGAACAATACGCATGGGGCAAGTTGTATGGTCGCCATTGATTCCGAATGACCGCGCTTTTGCAGGTTTTTTACAATGGGAAGGCTTTGGTCAGCGGTGGGACGGCAAGTTATTAATGGGGTTTAATGAGATTTGATGGTGTGTTGTTAATTCTGTGTTATTGTGCTCGTGTTTATTGGGGATATACATAGATAGAGATATATCCAATGAAGGTGGGTACAAAATAGTGAGTTGGTGTTTAGTATTCCTGCAACCGTGTGAATTTCAGAGTCACTATTGATATAAAGAATACTACTACTCTCCGGCAACACAAAGAAAATGGTTTTTTAAAGCAGCTGTGTTTGTTTATACGTTATTCTTTATATTTGGTACAGTTAACTCAATGTTGGCAACCCTGAACTCCATTGGTAGAGTTCTGAAAAATACTTTTACTAGAAAACCTATATTTCCAAACATAACCTTCCGAGATGCTTGTAACAAAATACCTAAAATTAACAAGAACAAATATTATTTCGTCTATCTCATAAGCCTATTAATAAAATATTCACATATTAATTAATACAGTCCCTAATCATCTTATAACTATCCACTACAAGAACCACGCAAGCATAATCCCCATACAACGAGAGCCCTCACTAATAAAACATTTAATTTCGTGAAGAATGTTCCAGACGCAAGTAGTGACGTCATACGTGACGTCACATTAAAGGGCTGTTAGTACGAGTGGAGTTTAAGAGCTATCTCTAAATGTTTGTTGACATTAAAACATGAAGTGTTTGGAGAGATTTCTGAGTAGTTTTTAAGTTAAGAGTTTTTAAGTATATTTTAAAAGATTTTACAGACTTTTTCTTGCATAAGTAATTATGAAAATGTTTTTTTCTAAGTTATGCTGATATTGATAACAGTAATAGAAGCGCATGCTGAAAACATGGTTGCCCACTCAGTCGCCTTTGTTCTTTTTTCAAAGTCTTAAATATTATTATTATAAAGTTTCAATACCTAAAATACACAGAATTGTTTTTTACTTCAAGTACCTCCCATAAAAAACCTGATGCGTATGCGTAGTAGACCAAAGTTGAGAATAAAAAACGTATGTTGCTTAGTGTACAATGAGGCTTAGACAAAGTGATCGATCATACCGAATGGCCGCGGACCTAAACTACGCTTGTTCACTTTTCAAGATTGATTGGCTTAGAGTCTGTACTATGAAAGTTTAAGAAAGAGCTGTTGTCATCGTGGGAGCGAGATAGTACTCTACATTATGCATAGTGGGGTCTCGCTTTTACAAGGGTAAAAGGTGTACTTGATTGCTACATTTGAAAAGGATTGCTTTGTTTTCTTAGATTCTTGAGCTAGAAAAGGATTTAGCAGTAACTTAATTTTTTAAGAACATAAACGTACGAAATTTATACTAATATATAAAGCTGAAGCTTTTTTTGAACGCACTAATCTCAGGAACTACTGGTCCACATTGAAAAAATATTTTTGTGTTGAATAGACCATTCATCGAGGAAGGCTTTAGGCTATAAACTATCACGCTGCGACTAATAGGAGCGAAGATACAATGGAAAATGTGAAAAAAAAACAGGGCAGGGATAAATCATAACTTATATCTTCTACCCACGGGGACGAAGTCGCGGGAAACAGCTAGTCTTCAAATAAAAAATAATGAACCAAACATTTTTCGTTTATGGAAATATATTTTGACAAATACTCGTACTCGTAAGAAGTTCTTAGGTTACAACAAACAAACCGATAGATTAAGAACCTGTCATTTGTAGTCGGTTGAAAATAGATTCGAGATTTAATGTTCTCATTTCTTAAAATCTTCTTCAAATCATATTCAGAAAACAAGCTTTATTCTTTCAAATAAAAGCAATAAAATATACAGTAAAAAATATTAATTTGCATTGAATATAGAGCGTAATCACACAGGTTTTTAATTCTATCAAGCAATCTGCTCTAATTAACCTTTTCATAAATAAAAGAGACGTTACAAAAAATAATTAATTTGACTACGCTCGAGTCTGGTACTCAAATTAAAAGGATAACGGTAACGTGGATATCGGATAAAAGAAAAAATATATGAATTTAATAGGTATACTATAAGCCGCTCCAGAACCATACCATTGTATTTTCTATAACCATTCCATAGAAAATAGTAATTCTGGAGCGGATTACTGGCTCTATATTTATATATACGTTGTATAAACTTAATATTAGTATACATTAAAATGCAATGGTTTACTCACGCTTATTTATCGGGATTGCCCGACTAGTTTCACTTTCAGATTGAGCTAACTCACGGCCCCGCTGACTCGTTAGCTCATGAGGACTCCAGTTAGGTCCAAAACTAGTCGGGCTAGGGCAATAAATACGCGTAAACCATTGTATCTTTTAATTTAAAATCATTCATCAGATTTTTCTACTGTGATTTTCTTTGTACTTAGCCTCTTCCTTAAGCGGGGTTAGCTTCCAGTCTTCTAGAATTTAACCTTATGTCTAAAATCTAATGCTTCTGACCTCTCTAATGAACCACTGTAGGCAATGCAATGCAAATGTCAAAACTTTTTGACATCAACATTTTTCGACCAAAAATTGTCAATGAACTTCAACTAAATATTTTTTCACTTCATGCAAAAAATTCGCAAACAAGCAAACAAATTCAAATACGTACATACGTAGGTATGCGTAAATATAGGCAAAAAATTGAGTGAATGAAAACCATGAATGAATGTGTCCGCTCTTCAGTCCTCATGTAAATGGCGCATTTACATTCAAATGTGCGTTTGTAGAGTTATGGGCGTCAGGGTGGCTGGTACACCTCGTTGATACTGGCGTTAGAATTATTAGGCTGCTGTTTTTATTGGGCAGGTAGAGATGTATGAAAGTGGACAGGTCATCGGATTTGTCAGGGTTTTGGTCACAATGTTTTTTTTTTAGTTTTGAGGTAATTATTTTGTATACTTTGCTTGTTTGCAGTTAAAATTAATGTTAACCATTTTTTTATTTTGAAACACTTGCTATCGGTTTTACTAAGTAACTTTTTCCTTTTTCAGGTAATTTTGCTGATACATGAAACGGAAAAATGGTCTGATTAGTGAGTAATTTACGTTAACATTTAAGGTATTATGTTACCCCACACTACTAAGTATTTGAACTGTTATATTTTTATAGTAACCAAATTTAAACTAGTCTTTTACGTTTGCACTGCAGAATCAAAATCTATTTTTTATTGACAATTGATGTGTAATTAGATCTAAAGACATGGACTACCTTTAAATGCATTTTTATGGTGATATAAGATAGTCACAAAGCCAAAGTCGTGTATATAAGGTGAAAAGTATCTACTCTAATATTAGGCCTACTTTATTTTCTTCCTTCATACTCTCTCCCAAATTAACTCTTGAACTTACAGCAAAATCAAAATTTTACTGCACAAATAGCTAGGTGGTACAGGACACTAAGCTCCACTGTTCCGAGGTCAATCTTCCGAAAGGACAAGCAGTTGTTTGATCCAGGAATACTTGTCCTGGATCTAGGTGTCATTAAGCATACGACTGGAATCCTTATGAAACCTCCTGCAATACAAGGCTTAATTCCCTAGTGCAATAGTAGTTTTTTTAATCCTCTACCATAAGAGTCGACCAGCAAAAATCTACGTCTTTTTTCTAGGGAACTCTATAAATCAACAAATATGTCTGACAGATGTCCCGATTGTTCTGAATGTACAAATAAAGGCTTCACGATCGCAACTCAGAAACAATGGATTGATTCGCAACTCGTCCGGCGTTCATTGTCCGCCCACGTTCCGCGCATCGTGAATTTGTAATTTTTACATCGGTGTTTGGGTTCCGTTACGGTTTAGGAGATGAAAATATTTTTTGGAATAATTTCAGTTTTGGCGTTTTCGCAAAAAAAAAATAGTTGGTATTAAAATTGAGTAATACAAGGAATTTTAAGCTTTCTGTTTAAAGATTTCAGGAAATTTTAAATGTAAGGATATTTTTACGTTTTTCTGAAATCGTATTCCGTCCAACAGTGGACGATTTCTAAAGAAAATGTTGATCATGATGATGAAAACGAAACCCACATTTTAGGAAACAATTTACTTATGAACAGATCTCGAAGTTCTCTGAAACCATTACAAATATTTTACCATTCATTTTCAAATACTGAAAATGCAAATCCCAGAAACTTCCACTCGAAAAATTCATAAAATATAATACAATATTGAACCTGGTCCTCACCCATCGGAACCACTAACTTTTAAAAGCTTTCGCTTGACAATTTTTGCCCGCCATTGTAGGAATCGTAACTAGATTTGAATGTGTTGACAATGAATTGATGTCGAATGAAATTTTGTAACTGAAGTAAAAAATTCTAACGGTTTCAATGCATATTGTTCGTGAATAAGTTATTTAAGAGACAGGTCTGGGTGGTGTTTGGGTTTTATTTTGGTATTCACTTGGTATTATATAGTAGGACGATCCGAGGGCTGTCTTGCAAACTGAGACAAGTATTAAAGATTCAATATTTTAGTTCGCTGTCTTTTATGTCGAAATATTTTTTAATTACTTTGAGTATTAAGTTTTTTTTTTTATTTAACGGATGTTAGCCTTTAGTCAGTTAGAGTTTGACCACTACCCGTTCCCGTCTCCAGGGTCTATGAGGTCCCATCATTTCAAAAAAAGGGGATATAAACCTTCGCCTATTGTTATCTTACTTTAAAAAAGGAGAACAACAAAGAACCCAGATATTTTTAAAGATCCTTTATATCAACTTATTATCCTAAGTCTCTAAATTTCTTAAAGACAAAACCTCGGTGAAGAGGTAAATTCACATGACCTAGTAAAATTTCCACCTGCAAAAACCCTTCATGAAAGTTATGAAAATCAATTCACATACACAAAACATCCCTCATAATTTATTCCCGCGTTAATTTTTAACACCGTCCGACATGGCAGTGGAATTAATGAGAGCGTTTTGACTGGCAACCCCCGTGTCTGAATTTATGGCAACATTAGAATATATTATCTGTGAGTTAAGTGTCTGTTGATGTTAAAAAATATTTTATTGGTGAAATTAATTGTTGGGATGTGAGTTATGAGATGGAATCAATTTTCTGAATTACGTCACTCGTTTCATTTGTAAAAGAACATTTTGAATTTAATATTATGTATTTGACATTCTACTGTACCTTATTATTACGAATATTGATGAGGATTCGTTAAATTTTACTTGAAATAATTCTTGTACAGATTGAAGTGAAACGAATTGATCGAAAATTAGACAAAAATATGTATTCATTAATATTGCCAAACCTATTCGCCTATTAGGAAATGTGTAGTTTTTTTACGACAGCTCTGTACCACATACTTCGACTTTAGCATATTACCTTTCTTAAAGGTCGGTTAACAATTTGCTAATCTTCAGCTAAAGTCAAAGGTTATGAGGCTTACATTAGGTTACAAGTTTCTCAACCAATTCACAGGTAAACACTGTTAGCTCTACAGAATCATTTCTATAGTGTAAGCGAGATGTAGCTAGGTATAAAACGTCTTCTTATTTCTTTACGACTCATGTTCCCCTAGTACTTTTATGACATAATAGCTTTTACCGTCCCGCTTTTACTGAATCGATTGGTGCTTAATACGAGTATCTTAAGCAGAAAGTTTTTCTTAAGTATTTTAGTCATTTTATGTGTGAAAACATGGCGTAAGTAGTAGACGACGGAAATCGGAATGGTATGGACAAGAATATGAGTGAGATGCAACTACCAACAGCGTAGAGCGCTATCTGCCTTCCACATTCAATAATCATAATTTAAGAGCTTACTATTGTAGTAGGAACCCCAGATTTACCTTAACAAATTGGTATCAAGTTTCAAATACCAACCAAATCAGCGTCACACGTGTTTTTTTAAAGGATTAGTTAAAAGTGCACGCGTTTGACGTCCATTACAGGCTTTTCAGCCACCACGCCACTGCTGACCGATATTTTTTTAAATAAAAAATGCAAATGTAACACTCTACAGCAACATGACAAAAATGTCTGACAAAGCGTGCATATTTCCCTAGAATTTTTAACACGTACCGTCATTGCCGGTAAAAAAAATACACGTCGAGTTAATAGAACATTTTTGAATTTAGAACGTTGATGTTGGTGTTCTGAATTCATACAGCTTCGTGTCAAACGGCTATTCGTTATTCGAATATATTTTTTGAAATTGGAACATTATGTAAGGCGACCGTTACGAGTAATCGTTTCTACGTAAGACCTTTGTAATGGATCCCACTATAATTTTATTGCGAAATAAAATGGCGTTTTGTTTTTACTGAGAAGTATTGGCGTGGAATTTCTATTGCTGAGGGTAGGACACAAATGTTTAATGGCAGAGAAGCTTTCTTTCCCTCATTAAGTTTTGCTACACGGTAACAAAATATTTATGTAAAAACCTTACATTATTTTATTTTTATACAAAGCCTTTATATTTTCTGCAGGAATGAATTTTTCGAACAGATTATTTAAAAATATGGGAGGAAATACGAAAGATGTCTGACTCCAGTTTTAGAGAAACATACATACTTCAAAATATCAAACACTTAAATATAATCATAGCTCAATATCTAATCAGGTTGGATGCAGTATCGTTGTTCCCAAAGTCCACTCAAAGTTGATAGTTGAACAAGTTGGAACATGTCGCGCGTGCATCGCTGAAAAGATTGTCAGACTTGCACAAACTTGTTTAGTTCAAACGCTTGTATACTCAGAGCATGTTTATTAAAGTGTAAGCTTGTGAGGAGTACCATAAAATGTTCAGTTTTTTTCAAATATTTTTCCGATGGGTTTGGATCAACTCGTAATATTTTAAACGCTTAAGTGTGTAGGTTTGTCCGTTCATATGAACATATTAATTAATTCAAATGACAGTTTAGTTATCGGATACAGCCAGAATTAGACGTACTATTTATTTATTTTTATAAAGGAAATAATAATAACAGCCTATAAAATATAGGATGATTACCAAGTTATTTCACTGCGTATTAGCGATTTCAAACACCAATATTTTGGATCCTGGTTTAATAACCATGTTTTCCTTCCACGTTTGTCAATAGTGTCTTAGAATAATAAAAAAGTATAACTTTGAAAAAGTTACATTGATACTTGCTTGAGTTAGGGATCGAACCTGCACCTGCATGCAAATATGTACATAGAACCGTTAGGCCACCAGAACTGAGTATTGATTACAATAAAGAAGAGCAAATTATTTTATCTAAATCCTTTAAAAGAAAATGTTCAGATTGGCAAACGATCTTTACAAAAGCAGTTGTATAATCAGGCGTCAATAACAATTTAGACAGTAATCTGTTAAACCTAATCACAATCAAATAAAAGGCAACAACAAAAGTAAGTAATACAGTTCTCATCACGATCACGTCTCCTCCGAATCTAACACACCCGAACATCAAACCGAAACGCAACGAAATAAAAACGCACATTAAAACCAATAAAATCCCTCTACCCTATACAACACTATTACACAGAAACACCCGTCACAATACAACTCGAAAACTAAAGCAATAAAGTCCATTTTCGCATAAACTTCGATTTTAGAACGGCAAATAAAATAGCGATCGTTGTATCGCAAATAAAGAGGCCATTTTGAATTTTTACGCAAAGGTATAAAACATTTCTTTACGACTCATGTTCCCCTAGTACTTTTATGACACAATAGCTTTTACCGTCCTGCTTTTACTGAATCGATTGGTGCTTAATATCTGTAGCTATAGAATGTTTGTCTTGAGTGTTTCGTGTGTGAAAACATTATGAAATCGGGATGGCGCCTAAAATCATCTTAAACACAAACCGTCTGAGATGACAAGGAATTGAGAGAGATGGCGCTACAAACAGTGTAACACGCTGCCTCGCTTCAAACATGGCAAAATCCTTGCTTCAACATCTACGTGGTAGAGGTTCCAAGCGCCTATCATCACATCAGAAAGAATGCCACTATACTAAGTAATGTCATCACCATCATCAGCCCATATTCGTCCACTGCTGGACATAGGCCTCTCCAATTGCACGCCATCAAGATCTATCTTCGGCTAAGTAATTTGCTGCTACGTTTTCATAATTGCTTGCTTGCTTAAGTCGAGATTATGTACTTTTCAGGCAATAGTAGAAAACTGTTTTTATACATAAGTGTTGTAAATTAATACTACGGACTGCGAGAGAGTCGCAGGTTCGATCCTCGTGTGGGACAAACATTTGTGTGATCCACGAATGCTTGTTCTGAGTCTGAGTGTCTTGTGTATGTGACTTGAATGTTTGTGAAAACTACTACGACAAAACGATGAAATTTCTAAGTGATGGAGTCCTTTATAAAAAAAGAACAATTATTATAATACTTGACTGTTATTTCCTTACAAAATTATGTCCAAGTTGATCATAAAATTTTGTATTCAATGCTAAAATATCTCATTAACTTTTAACGTGTCGAAATGCCCTGTAAATATAAATAGAAAGTACCCTGAATTTAATTAAATGTACAACAAACAGCGGGTAGGGTTTTTTGTTTAAAAACCAAATAAAAATATTTTACATTTTATTTAGTAAAAGAATCAATAATATATTTTGATTCGTAATTACATACACGAAATTAACGCACGTTTTGAAAACATATTGACTTGCAAATGCTATGTAAAATTATTATTTTATATATTTCTCCAGTACTTGAATAAATATTTGTATTAATTAGGCGAATTTAATCACTTGTTTGGCATTCGAAACAATTGACAATAAAATTAACTTAATTGATACTAAACTGTTTTATTGAAACTGTTTAATTAAGCAATTAAAACTTCTAATTATCCCATCGTATAGCAAATGCTTTCAAACTGAACTAAAAATATTGTATCTATTTGATTGTATAAGAATAAACATATTCGATAACGGTACGGTGGAAACTTTAAAACTAAAAAATAAGTATGTAAGTACATAGGTACGTACCTATTACGTTTCTTAGCAAATTCTTTTTTTTAAAGCACCTTTTACCAAAAAGTTTCACCTCTTACAACTCTTAAAAACCTCATACGATTTTATCAATCATGTCTAAGAATATTGCACATAGTTCACCTTCAATACAAAAGAAACTTCAACTAAAACTTAAATTTAAATCTCTTCATCCTTCCCAAACGGATAGGTATGATGCTACAGACTGAAATACAGACACACACGTTATAACACCGCTCTTTTTGCGGCTGGGGTTTAAACCCAAAGGTACTTTACGTATCTAAGAATAAAACAAAACAAAAGCGAGTTTTTGCCCCCATCTACATACTCATAACTCGTGAAACTTGACAAGTTGTTAAATAACAACCCATAGCGAAGTTAAGGCACTACCACACTGTTTCAGATCGGCAATGAACCTCTTAATAAAAACCTCTCGCTTTATTACTTTTCTGCAAGTTATTGCTTACGTAATGACGCGTAAACTTACGTGCCGAACGTCAATAATATACATAACAATTTTAGTTCTATCCCAATAGCAACTGAGCCTATTTTTGATTGCACACCCCATTCGAATAGGGATGTATTATATAGGTTTCGGATATCCAGACATTCAACGAAATTGAAATACAGAAGTCCGGAAGGAATCCGAAATATCCGCGGAATTCCGAAGGTTTTCGAAATTAGAATGATGACTATTTTAACAATTCTGGTATCATAAAATCTTTGAGTGTTGTGTGGAATTCGATTGAACGAATTAAATTGTTTGAATACGAAAATAGGGTTTATTTTGTTAATGGAATTATTCATTTAAATGTTAGTGGCAAATAAATTCAAGAATTCAAATTATCTGCTGAAATCCAAATACAAGCGTTTCATTATTATCTTGTGTTATCACAGCTGACTCGCATGTTAATGAAATATTTAATTTAATTATTTTACCACCTCGACTCGAGCATTCTAATATTTTAATGGAATTCTCTGAAATGTGTTGTGCAAACATTTTAAATTATATGCTATGTACTTTAAAATTATTTTATAGTAAATCACTTAACAAAACAAAGAAGTCTTTCAGTTACTACGATTCTAAATATATTTACTACTGTTACAAAACAAATAAATAGGTATGTACTAAAATTTATCTACCAAATATTATCCACTTGACGTGTGAAAAAATATCCGAAAAACTGCGTATATCGATATCCGCAAAAACTTTTCCACATCACTATACACCCAATATTACAGGGCACAGTAAAATATATACAGGATGATATGTTTTATACGTTCCCTGTTATTAAATTGAGCAAAAGTAACGACAAAACAGGAACGATCTCGTCGATGCTGTTCATATGCCTGTGTCCTATTGACCTTATATAGGGCATAAACTTAGTTTTTATAGCTGGTCAATATATATTTTCTAACATAATATATATATGTATCAGAGTTCCATGTATAGTTTCGTATGCAAAAGGTACAGGTTTGGACTCAAAGCAAGCAAGAAGCAATGTGACTTTTTCGTAATTATTGACTTTATCTTAGATGGTGGTGACAAATGGTGAAGGAAAACATCATGATAAGACCTTTATTCCAAATATTGGAATCTGGTATCGAAAATCCACAGTTAGCTAGAGTTGTATTATGGTTGTCTTAACGAGACCTGTCTCTAATAATTTTGCAAGGAGAATAATAATTGTTGCACGTTGACCTTTTGATGTTTCCGTCATACATACATAGATGTGAATGTTGCAATACGTAATTATACTGTATTCAGTAATTGCAAAACATTATTAATTTTGTAGAAATAAAGTTCTTTCAGGTATTGGTTGTCTACTAAATTAACATAACAAACATTAAACAAACAAACAACATTGCAGGGACTTACGGCCCCACTAATAATTTTAAATAATATAGATTTGTTTTCAGGTTTAGCTTTGATATTTTTTTATGTATTTAATGCATACCATACCTTTTCATCTCCGATTTTCTAATCCCCATAACCAATTTCACCAACCGGTCCACATGATCGTGCTCTTTCTATGTTTGGGTTTAATTTATCTATATTAAGAAATAGATAAGTAGGTATGTGTATCATGTTACCTTCAATCCTTGGCAATGTCCTTGGCAGTCGCCACCACTTAACCAAAAAGGTTTTTATAAAGGAAAACTTATTTAATACAATAAAAGTGATTTGAAAATCAGACTAGGTTGAAACTCTTTCACTTTGATATATGGACCCTAACTTGTTCTCTAGTTTCATGTACCTAAGGTGAATTAGATTTAGATTTAGTGCCAGAGTTTTAGACTTAACTTTTCGGACGAAAAATATTGTCTTTGGGCTAAATTGTAGACGGTACCGTGACAAGTTTTTGCAATAAAGTATTTATTCCAAGAAATTTAACGTAAAGAAGTTTGTGTAGGTACTCGTAAATCATATAGAAAACCGTACATCATCAGCTCATATTATTTCCACTAAAAAAACATTAACTTTAAAGCTATTTGTAAATTATCTATCAGCATTTGAAGGAAGAGTATCTGTTTAAAACTAACTATCTGAATTGTATAACCGACATAAACACATTACAAAATAATAAAAAAAGTTTGTTCAAAATTATAGTTCATTTGTTAACGCGGAGGCATAGTTAAACAAAACGTCCACATCTGCATACTATTTAAACCGCTAGAGTTGAAAAAGTATAAAGTTGAAAACACTTTACCCCTTTTACATACTAATACGCTTTCGCAGCACAAAAGATAGACAATTCCATTGAAGCATAAGACTCTTTGACCAATCGCTTCCAACATTTTATTACTGAAAAAAAAAAAAAACTGGGGGTCTACTACCATATCTCAAAATTCTGGATACAGGATTATTTTCGTTGTGAAAACGAGAACCTGTTCTACACCATGTAGAGCACCATCCCACTTCAACAATAGCAGTCGTAGTTTAAGAGGCACAGTACGGCTATACTGTACCTTGGTACTTAGGTACCCTCAACTGCCAAGAACAATTTGAGTAAAAAACAAAAAGTTCAATTGAACTAACTCCAAACTTATTAACGTTCAAATCCATAGTTAGTTCCCTCGATTAAAACTTGGTTCAAACTTTACCTTGATGTGATAACTTTTGGGAATAAGTGCAAAAATAAACTTTTGAACTTTCGTTACTCACAGTAGTTTTGAAGAAGGGGGTTTATTTATTAAATCGATTTGCACTCTTTGTTATTGAATTTTGTTTTGATCGAAATTTTATTGTAAGTTATTTTTGTAATTAGAGGAAAACCTAGTACTTAATTGCAAAAAGAGCAAGATGACAAAACATTCGTAGATAGATTTTTGTTTTCAACCACTCTGGCTATAATAAACACCCAAACTAATTTTGATATAACGTGACTCATGGTGGTCGATCGGAAAACTGCTTTCAAATTATAATAAAAGAACCGTCAGAAGAAAGCTAGTACTAAAATAAAATGCCGTCAACATCGACTCTACAATATAACACATAATGTAAACATTACTTCATTTTATTTGACATATTAAAAAGCAATAGGTTGTAATATAAGCTTATCGCTTCACTCGTAAACTTTAACTGGTGGTTACCGTGTAACTACATTGTTAGGTTACAGTAACTAGACGGTATGTTCATTGATATTGCTGTGAAGGAAAATTTTGTACCTTTTAAGTACTGAAAATTTCATGGACTGGATATACTAGACGATTTAGGTGTTTAATTGTTCTGATTTATTAAAATAATGATGTACTAATAAATGAGTGATTAACTGTGTGTGTCAATTAATTGAGTGATTGAAAGTCGAGTGGTATAAGACAAATCCACAGTTCCGAGTCTGACTGTTTTTGTGACTTGAATGTTTGTGTAAGCCCCTTTGGGTGGGAGTCGTTATAGAGAAAAGAATGTTCGTATGCATTATAAAGAAAAATAAGTTTATAAATCAATACAGTGAAATAATCTTGAACTTAAACACTTAAAATCATATTTTTACAAACAATAAAATACTGAGAAAAATCGTCTCTACAAAATTTACATACAATATTTCCAGTGACAGGTATATCTCCAGTACAATAAAACCTCCCGTTAAACCCCGCTTTATACAACAATATTGCTCCATCGATACCAATGGCATACGATTCAATCTCCAAATTGTAATTTGGCGCAAAACTCGTTCGGAAACCGCGTCGACGAGTTAAATCGTCGGAGATCTCAATTTACCCATGTTCCACGCTAAATTACTTCTCGCACACACAATTGTAAAAATTTAAAACAATAACAATAAACAAAGAATAAAAACAATCCAAAAAATCCCTAAAACACACTTCTGAACGCATTTTGGCACAGAACCCACATTCTACAAATATTTTCATACCAACGGATAAATTTTGAACTAAAAGATTCCATACATTTTTACTTATTTATATAGACTACTAGCGCCATCGGGAACTGCAAGAATAAATTTGCTGAACTGTAGGTTATGACGTTCCCGCGCAGGATTATAAATTGTTGCTTTTAGCCAAATTAAATTCGGAACACTTAAGGATGAACGAGATGCGACTACACTAAATTTGAATGTGGGAAAAGGATAGGTATATGATTCGAGTTTCACTTGAAATCTCGCCGTAAATGCGTTGTTTATAGTAGGCATTTCGAAATGATGTCTTTTAATAATGTCGTTGTGTGGCAATAAAACTGTCTTGAAGGCTTAGTACGTGGATGTGTGGGGGGGGGGACTCACTTAGGAAATATCGTTAAAGGGTGAAACGGGGTATAATGTACGCAGGTTGAGACAAATGACTATTGATTCTTGAGTATTCAAATGTGCGATCTGGTTGCCAAATAACGTTTTGTATTCTTAAAATAAATCAATGTAAGGAGAAAAAAAGAGAGTAGAATTATATGAATAAAAGTAAGCATATGCTGTGGGTTATTCAAGGCGGATGATGTTGATAAAAATAATGATGTAATAATTCTTGAAACACTTTCTGTAGCAATCTACATGTAATAAAAACAAAATATTGAGGCAGAATACGATGCATTCAACAAATATACTTTAAAAGAAGCACTAGAATGACCAAAACTCAAAAACCTCAACTAGAGCAAAATCAAAACATCATACAGAGCATTTGTTAACATTTCAGCAGTTTTCTTAACTGTACCATTAATAATCCTCTTTACATTTATACAACTACATCACTATCATACCGTTCAGATAAATAGACCACTCTTCGTCTTGTCAAAATAATAAATTTCTGCCTGTTAACTGCAGGCGAAACGATTTTCATATCTCTATCTCGCTTTAACACTCTGAAATTTATATAACCGTCTCTTACTGATATTAATATTACTAAAAGAAACGATTTGTATGGGAATCTTTTGTATCTGGGAATGTATCAAACATCAATCGTGGCATCATTTATTTTGGTCGCATTTTCCTTTGTAGGAGTTGATGGTGAAAGAGTATGTTTTTTTATGGTGATAGCATTTTCTTAAGGATTGTGTAATGGGTGCTATTTGATGCTTTTTATTTAGAGGTTTACATCAACCTTTATTTACGAAGAGAAAATGGAACGGGATGTTTTATGACAGTCATTTGATGCATTTATTTATTCTTCGAATAAAAGTGGTGTACGAGTATATTATCAATATTTTTTTCTCTACTAGTCGTTGTTGATGTAAAAGAAAATCTTAAGAATATATTTTTTTTCAATTGAGATATACTAAGTTTAAACACAGCATTGTCAATTTAAGGCAGTATTTTTTATTTTATGCAAAATACAAACCCAAAAATAGATACTAAAACGAGGCCTATGAAATAAAATATTTCACAAACCTGAAAAACTTACAGAAATACTTCTAGTAAAAAATATAGTAGATATAAGTCATAACATGTGAAATATAGGTCGAGCCGCTAGGCTATGTCCGCTGGAAGTGCTGAATCTTGAAGTAATGATGTTACTGGATGCTACTGCAGGAAATAAAGACGTTTTGGAACATTTCGGTCGGCTAGTTCCTGAGTGACGACGTGTAAGGCTCCTTCACGAGATTATGCAAGGTAATACATGAAGGTTTCTGGACACAGGACGAATACTAGTGGTAAATTCAATACTGTCGTTTTGGCGACAATAGTCCATTTTGATAATCCATATTTTTTATTAAGACTCTTGCACAAAGGACTTTAATCCTTTTGGGTAGACGCTTCACAAACATTGTAACGGTAACGGTAACATGCAGAAAGACAGATCACTTGAATGCTTGTTAAAATAACCCAATTGGGTGTATGACTAAAAACAATGTTGGTCAGATAGATTTCTACTATGCGCGATGTACGACTAGTGTGGTTTTGATCACCACGCATGACAAAAAAAATGTGATCCACGAATGGGTATTCTGAATCTGAGTCTGTCTTGAATGTTTGTGCATATTTCCAGCCGTAGACCATGATAGTCTCAGTCGTTTGATTGGGACTAATGCTGCCATTAGTACTATAAAAAAATATCGTAGGTACAGTTTAAAACTTCAAAATAAATCACGTTAAATTCCTTGATGCCTCAATACACAGGTGTTTATTATGTGAGCCTTTCGATGTCTACCCACCATAGCAACTTATAAAAGCACCCTCGAGCACGTGGCAGACAGAAATCCTTGGGACATTGCCTCGTGTAGGAAAACCTTGAACCAAAGAAATAACGATGTCTTTTATAAAACAACGAAATAGACTTCTATATGTTTTTTACTGAGACTCTGCAATACAAAAGATGAGTGACTCACTCTGTTGTAAATGGTCAATTTAAAGGAACTAACTTTCCGAATAAAAATAAATTCAGTGTTTGACAGCCCATTTACTGAGAAAGGTTGTAGGATTATATAAAATAACGCTTTCTATACTTAATAGGACCAAAGCAATGAAATATGCCACATAAACTAAAATGAATATACACTCAATATTACACAGAAAGACAAAAAAAAATTACTACTCATTTCTTTAAAAAAAATATGGCTGACCTGTGAAAGAAGAAAAAAATATTTGGAAGCAGTATCGCTAACAAGAATTTTTATTTTCATGTTTTAAAATGACATTTTACAAACAATATTCCAGAAATGAAATACATAAATTCTGCAAAAAGTTTGGCATCAACATCATCTTTTACATTATCATCAGAGACTCAGCCAAAAAACTCCAACTCAAAAAGTAAGACAATGCCTCATCCAGTTTGGTTTATCCTTGTACGTGCCAGCAGAGCATATTTCAGGCAAGTTTACGATTCGCCGGCATCTCGTAAATATGAAGCTGGAGTTATGTCCAAACTGCACCATGTATCAAATATCCAGTTAACAGCTCCTTGTAGAACTAATAGATTTAATATCAGTTTATATTGAACTTGTTATCACTAGTTTAGACCACGGGTTCGCCTGATTTTGTATTTGTGATCAAATAGAAGGGACGAAGAAATAAAACTATTATATTTACCAGTTACAATCATCTTCAATGTATTATAGGTTTAAAGAAATTTAGTAGCTGGTTTACTTTTATAGGTTTTCTTATCAATAACGCGTTTCTTTTTCTACAAATGTTATATTTTGTGACTTTTCTTGAAGAAACCGAAACAAATTTGTAATGAAAATATCTTGAGCATATTATACTATTTTATATTATGCCAATAGTGGGCAAAATTAGCGAATTATAACTATTAGTGAATCGATGCTGGGAGATCAGGGCTGGCGATTTGAGGTTCAAAAATTTGGAATTAATTTGCCTTAGTCTTAGATTAAATTAGATTAATATTAAAACACTACAAAATACACACAGAATACTACAGAATTACTTTTTAAATTACAGAATTATTATTGATATATAATGCCGCGAGTAAGAAAATCTGAAGCTTATAATCTTGATGTAATTTAAGGAATCAAACTACATAACTACGTAGCAAAAGGTTTTCGTCGTAACTTTAATAACGTGGTAAGGTGGTAATTGGATCACATTAACAGCTCAGGTACGTAATATCTGGAATTCAAGTTTAATGTGGTTTGTTAGGGTTTCATGTCCAACGTGTTAAAACGGAACTCTACTACTAAGATAGCGCTGGCTGCCAATCTGTCCGTCCGCCTCTCAAGAGGGTTGCCTCAAAATAGTGATAGCTGAAAGTCGAAGTTTTCAGAGATGATGTAATAATGTAAGCATGCCACTGTAACAAGGTAAGCATGTTACCCTTTCAAAGACAACTATCTTATACGGCTATTTTATCATACAAGTTAATTAATAAATTGAGCATTTATATTAGGGCATCAAGAAAAATTGCAAGATTTAAAAACACTGCAAGCCAAAAATACACTTTAATCCAATCTAGCATCAATCATATACGAATCCAATTCTGTTTCATCATTTTTACCTAGCACTAAGCTTTCTGCTTACCCCTCAAGTTGGAATAACGATAAACTTGTGAGAGGAAAATGCAGCGAGTCTCAAGCGTTCAGAATGATTGCCATCCATTGATCTTGCTGCAAGTGGGGCACTTACCTGTTCTCAACTCGACTTGAACGATACTTACAATGGAATTATATTAATAGAATATTATCAAGCCTTGTGTTATTTTGTGTCTGTTTTAGTGTATGAAGTACCAGATGGTAGAAGGTTAAAGATATAGTAAAGGTTTAAGAGCTTAAGGGAAAATTTAGAGTATTTTAGGAAAGTTCGCCATACAAGCTGGGAAAAAAACAAAAATGTGATGATTTGATTATTCGAAAGATGGTATGAACCAGCTGCACTGACTTTCGAGTGGTAGAGGTCCGATCAGGAATACTTGTTCCGAGTCTGGTGTATGCTACTTTATGTTTTTGGAAACCCACGCGACACAAAGATAAAATTCCATTCAGCCGTTTTTTTTTAATAAGGAAAGGTAAAATTACTAAATACAGGGTACACTAAAGACAAGGAGTTCTTGTCTTCGTCTATGAAAATGAAAGAGGCAACATGCCTTCATACTTTGACTTTTACATAGCCCAAGCCCATATGTCAAAATCAGTATTCTTCTCACACCTCTAACCATATAACTAGGATCTCGAACAAATCCAATACCAGGAATAGTCTTAGTACTCCATAAAACCTAGGCCACTGTGACGTCATAAAACTATGTCTCATCGTAAAAGCAGAAACATTTCAGTTCTTACTTTCATGGTCTCTTAATGTCGTTCAGGAGATCGTAACGAAGGCAATAGATTTTCAGGAGAACGTGTTGAAGTAAACCTGTCACTTCTAGTTGGGAATATGTGTTTGGCAATATGTCTCATGTGAAATGAGTGAAAATGAGGAGCTTTTCCAGTTAATCCTATTGTTTAGGCTCTGTTTTCCGTCTAAATTTCACTAGGCTTGTACATCATGAACTATGATAGCTAAACATTTAAAATGAACAGAACCAAAATGATAATAAAATAAAACGTCGAGGTTCAGCCGCACATGGTACGGTCATGCATTTGATTGGTAGTAACAAGTAATGATTTTTTTATTCTATTTGTACGAAACACACATAGAGCTGACTGCATAGTGCAAAGTATCGGATATATGTGGCATCCAACGAAGACTTCATCCCAGTTTCAGTCGTCGTAATTTTCGTGGTCTCATAAGGCTAGTAGAATTTGAAATGATTGATTTCGCTTAAAATAGACAACACACAATACCCCTACCGTTCTCCATTCTAGAACCAAAAAAAACTTGATATCCAGGCTTGCTTATTCTAAAAATCCTAACTCTAATATCAAATTCAGGTTCCACGTCTCCATTGTCACTCCATCCATCAAATTTCAACAAATAACCAGAAAACAATGCACCAAACCTACCATCATTCCAAAACTTTTTCAGGTGTAATTCAGGCAACGACACAAAAAGTACCTCTGTCACCCAGACGTCCAACATTGTAAACATAAGCAGAGGCCATAAAAGTCATCTCGATCAGTTACAAAGTAGGCTTGGTAAAAGTTTGCGGGAGTATTTACGACGTGGCGTAAACAACATTGTTTGCGCCGACTGTAAAATGTACTGTTTTGTATTTGAATGATACAAATTACTACAAAGATATGGGTTCTCTTAGTTACATAGTCTGTTGGAAGTACAGGACTGTAATGTTTTCATTATCAGATCGATTCGCGAGGCTGTGTCAGCTCATGATTAAGCCGGTTGGGTCTGAAACTAGTCAGGTTATTCAGATAAGAACGCATTAGTAAAGAGTTCTTGAACGAATGACTTGTTTTTGATTTTTGCAAAAGAAAATTTGATCATCTTCTCGTACACAGTAAAATTGTTAAAAAAAACAGTTTTGAAAACGTAACAGAGGAACTGAATTGAGTGAGGTAACCATAGTGAATAAACGCATATTTTCGGTAGACCTTTAGCTTCCACAAATATTTGCAACAATTTTATTACCTCTATTTTCTTATTACTTTGCATCTTTAATTATTAAGAAAGCCAACAAAAATTTTTAGTTTATTTTAGTTTATCCAGAACAAAAAGTACAACGTTGAAGTGGTATCAGTGCTTCATATATTAACTATAACCTTTTCTCTAGAATACTGGGTATAAAAAAAACCAACAAAAAGCAAAAACCTCCTTAGAAAATGCCATAAAGTGTTGATGAAAAGTAACAAAAAATCTACATGTAGCAAAGGATATTCGATATTGTTCCTCGTGGAAAAACTGATGATAATGACAAGTGATATTTGGTAAAAAAATGGCGACTACCATCGGATGACGTCATGAGAGTAGACGCGTCTATCATAAATCATACAGGCCATTATTGGCTAGTTCAGGCCAAGACAACTCAGAGGCAACAGAAGTACCATTTCATATTTTAGAGAAGATTTTTTTACACTATTTTATGTCTACGAATGAAGTAAAAAATGTAAGCCAATGAAGATTTCTGGCCGAATTTGAACTCTACTCTTGGGGAAATAAATAGAAGGAGAGAAGGAATGATTTTGCCGTGCAGTGAGATACTTATGGCTGATAATCTTAAATTAATAAAAGCAGATACTCCTACATACAATATAAATAAAATTGTAAGTTAAGTTTTGCGTCCCTGTGTACAACTTTAATTATTAATGCATACAGAGATTGTCTTTAAGTAATTGTAGCACTACTGTCTCCTGTACTTGCTTTTTTTACATATGTATCTAGTGTATACAATTGTTGGTAAACCAATAAAGATAAAATAAAAATAAATTAATAAATCTAGAACCGGCCCAGATGTTCTAAGTGCTGGATAAAAGCTTCTTCCCACGTCGGATAAAGACTAAGAAATGAGAAATTATTGTAAAGGTGTATCTATGTATATAATCTTGAAATATATCGAAAAGAGAATAGGCAGAGGATAAAATAAACAGATGTAAATACTTCTACCTACTTAAAAGTCGTATGCACTTTTCAAGAACATTAAAATCTTAACCTTCTGTAACGTTTCTGCGTCATGACCGATTCCAATCGTATTAGTTGATATGATAGATTTACTAACAAAAGATATTTGATTTATGATGTTATAAAATTCGCTATGATTATCATTATCATGGTGCTCGGGTTAATGTGGAAATGTTTTGATTGCTCGACTAAAAAAACTGTGTTGTTATAGGGTGGAAATTTTTTTATAGAATTGCACTAGTTCTGGCTCGCGGTGTTACTTGCTTACATATTGCTATATGAAAAAGGTAAAAAAGGAAATCTATTACTAAGGTTTCACTGTCAGTCCGTCCGTCTATCATCAGGCTGTTTTTTTAAAACCTTGACATCTAGACAGTTTGGATTTTCACAGATGATATTGTATTTCGTTGCAGTTTTAACAATAAAATCTAAAAATACAATGTGAGTCCCACTCGCACTTCACTGTTTTTGTCTTTCCTGGGTTAATGATTCAATCAGATGTTCAAATCAGATTGTTTATTTCGGAGATAAATGTGTCATAAGATACCTACTATTTCATATAGAACTATATTATTTCCACATAAAAATACGTAAGTGTAAAAACTTTTGGACCGTTTTGGTATTCAACTAAAATATTTTCTACTTATCATAAAAGTGTTAATTTCAACGTAAAATTGTTGCACGAAAACAATATAAATTTAATTTTATCGTCAAAAGAATTGAAAAAAAAGTAACGCAGGTATTCAAAAGGAAACTAACATAATAACAAAATTGAAAAACTAAGTTTTAGCATAAGAATGACGCTCATAATTTATCAACTTTTTCGCTACAGCAACACTTGCAGCCGAACTTAGGAGTGTCACTTGAAACCGGTTTCAACCAGTTTCAGCCGGTTTGCACTGGTTATAACTTGTACGTAGGGTTGTCGCAACTCGAAAAATATTTTGGTAACAGAAAAATGTTGAAAAGCTAATTTTTCCTTTTTTGTTGCTTTGTGACGTTGTGAGCGGGTTGCGGGGAGTTTTAAGAAGTTGTAATATTTTGCCGGTGGAACTTTTCTTGATTTTCGTTTAAAGAGTTTCTTTTCTGCAATTATATTCATTGGAATGAGTTATTGAATTACTTTTGCGTTTTGTGTAGTGTTTTGATTTTTGTTTGTATAAACTGAAGGGCGGTTTGTTTTTAGTAGGGTTGTAATCCATTTAATTGCGTATATTTTAGTCTTGTTTTGAAACGTTTAGATGAGTTAAGGAAATAGCATTGGTACGGTTAGAAAAATATATTTTAGTGGCAACCCTAGAAACAATCTTCTTAATAAAACTTAGTTACTACTGTTCTATTTCAATTGGAATTAGACATTTTATTTTAAACTTTATCTCAACTAGAATAAAGTGCTAGTTTCATTGCTAGTATTTTGTGACTTAATCAGAGGTTCACGATAACTATAGTCACTTAAAGTAGGGTCTGCAGGTTATTTACCTTTTTCGAGCGCTGAAAAAATCGTTTCAGTACATCCGTTTAGACGGTTGCAGCTAAGTAGGTACCAGTGTTTTTCAAGGAGCGAGTGCTTCCTCTGACCTCCTCAACACAGTTTCCTAGGCAACACGATACCCCTTAGTCAGACTGACTGTCAGACTTTCTAGCTTCTTTCTAAGTACTTGTAACGACTGTCAAAGATTAATAAATAACAGTTTTTACTTTGACATAAATGGTCACCTTCTACAGTTGTGCCTTGGCCTGCAACTCTTCCAAAAGACCCTACTGTAATACTCCCTTCAATTCAAATGTGCTCATAAAGTGAGCCATATCTTAAACATTGTAAGCACTTTGTCCTTGTAAGGTGAATATTACTACCAGGGTACTTTTAGTACCAAGTGGGAGTATGAATAAAATTTAAATAGATGTTTATTTTATTACGTACGTAACGACATGAGTCTAAAAATGGTGCTGATTAAAATTTTCACTCTTATACGTTTTTGCAACTAAAACAGTCGTTTCCCATCTACGAGGCAATGTTTGGACATACCACAATCTTTGGGTTTCTCCATATTTTTGAGGCGCTCTACAGCATCATTATTTTACCCTCTAAAACTTTAAACAAGTTGTACAACTTCTTTTTTTTTTAATATTTTAGAGTTTAATCCTTGCATCGCTGTGGGTTTTACAAACATTTAATTCACAAGACACAGATTAAAAACCGGGATAAACACGGGGATCGAACGCGACATGTCACGTGCGGAATTTTTGGAGTATTAAACATACAACTGTCAATTAAATATATTTTGCAGTTTCATTAGAATATGGTAAATTAAGCCTTCATCCATTAGCTCAAGAAAAACAATATAATCCTATTTATAACACAATATTCAACATAATTCCACTCAAAGCTCCTAATTTCCATAACCTCACACTTCACTACATTAGAAGCACCAAATATCTCTAACACGTGTCAATGTCAGCTGAGACCTTAGGATTAATGTAATAAGGTTCAAATTTGATCGTTTACGTGTGTAATAGTAATTGCGAAATGTGAGTGGGTAGCAATAATTCTTCAATTAACTGTGCCTTGAAGTGTAGGGTGTGGTCTAAGGGAAAGGTTTATGAATTAAAATTAACATTATAGACTCGTTTGGTGTACTGTCGTAAGTTCAAATTCAATATAGTGAAGTGTGTGCTTTTAATCTGTGTGTGTATCCACCACAATATATAAACGCAAGATGGATATTATTTTGATTCGTAACATTTTTATTTCTAAATCATTTACTTAGTTGATTACTCTACATATGGATATGTAAAAAAGCAATTGTAGTTTCTTAGCTTAAGTTAAAGTATGCCTCCATACATGACTCATGAAGGCCTCTTTAAACTAAAAAGTCTGCCCAGTGTAATGTTGGCTTTGAACAAATGTTTTACATATTATAAAAACCATTGATTTTGATGGTCGATTTACAAACCTAACGATTGAGAAATATTATTTGCATTACCATTTCTTGTACTTAGTGTCGAGTTCGGATTATAGTGTGTAGGGTAGATATGCGAGTCCATTACATTGCTAAAAAGAGACGCCGATTTACACCGTGTAGAACGCTGTCTCACTTCCACAATTACAATTATATTCACTTTATTAAAAGCGATAGCAAGTTACCAGTACTCCTTTTTCAATCGCTCCGCGTATGACTTAGGCCACACCCCACACATCAGCGGTAACGCGCAAATCAGTCTAGAGGTAACGATTTATGACTCCTGCTAAGAGGGGACGATTACTGGTAAACAAACATGAATCGTTTACAAACACGAGGGCGCTGCAGTCAGCAAGACAGACTTGAAGACTATTCAGTTGATCTGGAAGCAGAACAAAAATGGTTAATTAAAATCTTCATCTTTTGTAGGTTAGGTTGAAAGTCAGATGAGTCATCTTTTTCTTCTAGCGGTGCCTCATCAACTAGTGAAGGTTAGCTCTCGGCTTGTTGTAGTATGAGTTGGGGAATAGTTCAGATCAGTCTAGATGGATGTATCTTTTGTGAGATAGGTTCAAAATTGTTTATGACAAGGCTTTTAGCGACTGGTTTAGGCGTCGCGACGTCGCGTTGGCTGTGCTAGCTCATTAAGGAGTCAAGGGTTAAGATCTGATTGAATAATAAAGAAAACACCTAGTTTTAAGTTTACAGTCATAATAATACGAGATAACATTTATTTCGAGAACAGGTAACTGACGCTTATTTCTTGGGATTGCTCGACTAGTTTTGGACACAACTGCGGTGTCGAGGTCGAGGTAACCCATCCACTAGGTACTTCGATGTCATGGAGTATTCAAGAGATTATGATTGCCAATAAATATAGAAATAATGGAAAACTAGGTTTGATTCAAAGAGGAATCAATATTTTTGGATTTAAATTCAATTTATTCTCTGTACAAGTTTTTAATATGAAAATTAGCCAATAAATTTATTCCAAAAAGAAAACTTTTTTGTCGTAAATTCCGTAACCTAGTATTAAAAGTGAAACTTAAGGCATCTAAGATTAAAATCTCCTCCACAAAATATATTTCACTCTCACCTTATTTCATTCTGCTTCTATTCGTCACCTCATTTAATTTTTCTTGCGAAACACTAATTTTAGTGACAGGGGCATTAAAACTTTCCTTCCACTTCAGGTCCAAGGACTCAAATTTAGGCCTGAATTTAATAATAATAATAATAATAATAATAATAATCTTTATTATTTCCAAAAGGATCACAATTTTTTTACATTTAGGATCATGGCTATGTGGGCCAGAGCATAAGGACCCTGACTTCTAAACTAGGAAAAAACCTGTATCATAGAAGTCAGTGCGCCTTCAAAATTATACAAACGAAATAAGCCAGTACAATTACGATTTCCTGGATAGGACCGTGGTAACAAAAAAGAAAAAGGTTACAGAAAGTAAGCTAATCCAGGGCAAAGATATTGATAGCGGAAACATAATAAAAATAATAAAACAAAATAATAAAACAAAAAAGTAATAATAGTTCTGTGTGGTGGGTGTGTGTGAGGGTGTGTGTGTGATAGTTGGTGAGAGTGTGGATTTAGTAGGGGTGTGTTTATATATAAGAATGATTGTGAGCGTAATATATAAATTTAAATTAATTTTTTTTTTTCTTATATTTTTTTTTTCTTTTAACTGTCCATAATGAAATTCAATCCTTTAGATTGAAATAGCTTCCCGTCAAAAGATTCTCCGTCTTGCGATGGTCGAGTTTCAAAAGATATTCTCGTAAGGCAGATTTAATTTATATAATTGCTGTAGAAAATTAACGTTCAGTGGTCCGTAGCTAATAGGGGCGGATTACTCTAGAATTTATTAAAATCGTCCCACTTTTCAGTCTAGCATTGAAAAATTATTTTCTCTAAGCAAACTCATTTTAATTTATCTTTAGTTTTATTTGAAATGTATTTCAATCTGCTTTCAAGAGATATTACAATTTGTTTATAATAAATAACTGACTTATGAATGACATCAGTACTTTTAATAAAAAAAATGAAACTATTGAACACAGAAATCTACATAAATCTTGCCTAAAGAACTACCAAAACTAGGTATCAACTTTTGCAAACACCCACAAAGGTCATAAAAAAAACGTCTCACATCCCAAAAAAATCCAAGGAATAAAAAACTGCATTTCCCCGAAACCCGATAAAACGATAAACAGTACCCCAATAAAGCCGAATTCCATATAAATGCAATCCTCACCCACAATAATATAAAAAGGGTTAAATCGTACAACATGGAATAAATTATGCTGTGAAAAATACACAAAAGACTTGAGATCCTACGCGACTTTAAGCGCGCCTTATCTTCAGTGATATACTGATGAACAGAATGGAAAACATTCTAGATTTTTTTTAACCGATTTTAAAAGGGAAATGTTCTCAATTCGTCTGTATTTTGTTTTTCTTCATCTTTGTAACCACTAAGCTTTGAACTGGATGCACCGAATTCGTTGATTCTTTTTTCATTCAACGTGAAAAAACTGTCGTTTTGTCTCATATATATAAATAGCCACTAATTTTTGTACTTAAAACAATATTGTTAATTTAAAAAAATACGTAAAATTGTCCTTGTTTGAATTTAATTTTCACGTGATTATAAACTGAAACTACATATATGTTTGTTTTCATATTTGTTTTAGCTATTAGCAGAAGCGCCAAATCCATATTTGTAAAAAAATATTAGATTCCAAGTCTATTTCGTTATAAAAAAAATATTGAGAAAGTTGGTTATGTGGTATGGAAAAAAATCTGTAGTCTTCCTTACCTCATAATTTCGACAAATTAAAAAAAATCATTTTTGGCAGATTTTCATATTATTCAAATGTCACTCTTTCCCCTCATTGGCCATCCCCCACAGCCGTGTGTCCGCTGTTATCTCAACAGTAACAGTGCAGCCCGCGGCTGAAGCTCTCTCGTGAAATAACATTTTTGATTGTCATCCCCTTTTTCTTTCCTTTTCTCTTAGCAACCCTTTGGGACAATCTTGATGTAGATGTAGTACGATGATATTTTTTGCAAGAATGCTAAGTGGACCGCGTTACGGATTGTTAACGATCTTATCTTGTACTGTGCAATGAATTTATTCTGTACTTACGACATCGTGGGAATAAGAGGAATGTTTCTGGATTTTAAATCTGATTGTCTAGTCTGGTTTTTGTTGAGTCGGTAATAGCTAGTGTGGTGTTGTCTTTCAATAAGAGCTTTTTAGTAGCGTAGTTTGAAGAATTATTGTCGAAGCTAAAAAGTCGTCTTTTTAGCTTCGACGCTAATTTCAATTCTTTTTTTAATGAAACTCATAAGTAGGTATGTGTACGTATTTTGTCTTCTTACAAAGATTAGGGTTATTTGTAAGACATTTGTTTTTATTTTAAAGTGCACTATTTGACAACACTTTTTACTATTGTTTCAGGTACTCCTTCATAACAGAGTCAGAAAAATCGATTTCAGCAAACTGAACATCCCATAAGTACCATTTATTATATTATAAACTTTGCTGTCAATATTTCCATGTCTACAATCCAACATAGTTTGAAAATTTGGTGATGTTATCCATTGCATCAAAATGTACGTGAAGTACAAATAAATTGATGGAATGGGCATCGAACACGATGTGGAACGAAAGTGAGTGATGTGAGTATATACAAAAAAAAAACCCTTTCGTTCTACAGAAATGCGCAATTCTCAAAGCAACTAATATTAAGCGAGTGTGTTAAAAACTGTCTTACCATAAAAAAAATAAATAAATAATAAGTAATAAATGTGGACAACATCACATACATTGTTCTGAACCCAAAGTAAGTTGCTAAATCACTTGCGTTATGGAATTCAGATACAACGAAGGTACCACAAACACCCAGACCCGATACAATGTAGAAATGTGAATTTTTACATTGACTCGACCGGGGATCGAACCCGGGACCTCAGAGCTAACGACACCTTGACACCGGTGCGTACGCCACTCGACCACGGAGGTCGTCAAGTTGTGCCGATGACATTAAGTTGTGATAAGTAACTGTAGAATCAATCTTGGTACGATAAAATAATTTCAGGTCCAAAATCAAAGTCGAATCCGAATAAAAAAGAACTAGAAAACCGTTTTGGGAGAAAGCACGTAGACTATTGCTATCTAGCAATATTATAAACGTGAAAATTTATTTCGATGGATGTTTGTTTTGTTACGCAAACACTTTTAGGATTTGGACGCATATGTAACACATATGGTTTATAACCTGGACTCATACATTTTTTTTTCCTAGCCTACTGTGTCCCACTGCTGGGCAAAGGCCTCTCCCAAATCCTTCCACGACTCTCTATTCTGCCGCATGGAACATGGAGTAATAGATAGGATAGTTTTATCTCGATTTAAGTAACCAAGGGATAGTTTTGCAGCTATAGCTAGTTTTAGTTAAAGTTGATACTTACCCCATACCATAGCAGAATTAAAAAAATGACCATTTATTTCCATTTCATATTCTATCTTAAAAAACTATAAGATTTTCTCTTTAAGTAGGCTGTAAAACCCCAGTCCACTTTGCTATAAAAGGCAACGGGTTAGCATTCATTTATCTAGATGGGTTTAAAATGGCCGCGGTATAATGCAGGCTCTCATATTTGCATCTCTGAAAGACTTTTGTACAGAAGTAGGCTTTTAGTGCGACTTTTAAGATGGAGTCAAGTTGCTTGTACTTATGACGAGTACGTTGTATTTACGTAACTGTAGCGTTAAAATCACGTAGATATACGTTTTTTATGTTTTAAATACTAATTCTGTAATACCTTAAAGATAACTAGTCATCACTTCACAGAAAACTACCATATCATGTCACCAGATGAACGGAGTTTGTCTGGGAGGATTCAATGTTTTTCATATTAGTATACTCATAATAACGTCCGATTTTCGGCTACCAAGGTTAGTATCGCAAGACACCAATACAGGTTAACAGTTTCATTACTCTTAAAGCCTGATGAGACGGCAGATAAAATAAAAGAATGAAAATTAAAAAACAACATCTAAAAATCTTCGTTTTTAAATTTTATCATAATCGGTAGCAGCCTTTTTTATAGTTGTAAATTGCGTTGCCATCGGGTTTGAAGCTACCCTGAAAATTTCAGCTTGCTAGCTTATTGGGAAGTGCCTGAAAATTAAGTTGCAAAAATTTAACCGGAACGACAAACAAACAAGAAAGTGAGTTTATAAATACGTGGGAATATAGGTTTTCTTGATAACGTCAATAAGACTGCCTTAACCATCCACAGGAGAAATCAATCCTCAAAATCCAAGTAAACAATACAAAGTCCAATATTGACACCCGCAACCGTCAGGTCACAACCTCAGTAATTCGTTGATAACCAATTAAGAGCGCGTCGTTAATAAAGCGGTGTTATTGTAAGCTGGCGTGGGAGTACCGCCCTACTGTTTCATTAGGGTTTTTTAATTATTTACTTGAAGGCGTAGTTTGAGATATACTTACACTACACACATACACGTCTGTCAAAACAAGAGTCCGGACGTATTAGAAAATTGGTTTCTGAACATGTTTTCTGCAATACGATTCTTATTGACGACAGCATGTTGGACATAAAATAGATTTTTGTAAAGAGAAAAGTGTCTAAACAATGCTAGATTTTGGTCGACTCATACACTTCATGAAGGAATGTTATAAAATTCCAACTTAAAAAAAATACACACAATCAATTACGTCTTTTTAAACGGTATTTCCAGGTACTTTCTATCTGATACGACTGAGGATTTCTAAAACAAAACCAAATCATTGTTTGGAACTATAATGTAATGAAATGTAATTCAAAGTATAGATGCTAAAACAAAGCGCTTAAAACGAACAATAAAAGCAAGACATATTTGGATACAGAAAACCATGAAACAGAAATGACCTCTTAATTTTAAAATAACAGACAACAATAAAATACACTTCAATAAAAACCACACGACCATTAAACCACAGGCAAAGCTTATAAAGAATAACATCGATAACAACCGTTGGATAGTCAGATGCAGGTTGAAAATTAATTAAACTCGTACCTGAGTATCGATGGAAGCACATCCCTAAGCCCGTACTTTGAGTACAACGAGGAGCTGTCAGCAACAGACCACTTGAAAAAACAAGCCAAATACACGAGAATACGTGGCCAAGAAAACAGCGGGGTTAATAGCATCGCTTGTTTATTGGTAATTAATGATATTGCTAATTAATAGCGTCCTACTGTTGGATAAAAGTTTCCCTCTTTATTCCATTTGGCTGTGGCTAATACGAGACAATTTTTGAACCAGCATTCCCTTTTTTGAGTAAGGTACCCCCGGTGAGGGTACGGGTAGTTTCAGAATCATACTGACTACACCTAACGTGCTACGTCATTCGCGTTTTTAAGCCGATGTATGGCAATGTGTTGCAATCCTTCATACACCGTCCGCGGGCTTTCGCCGGCCAGATGTAAAGGCGGGTCTCATTTGTGCTAGCTTATCCTGCCATCTTTTTCCCAGCGAAGCGTCCTAATCTTTAAAAGTAGTGCATTAATATTGGTGTAATCAGAACGAATAGTTATTTTCTGAAGAAGCTTAAAACCAACATCATGCTATGACCTATAGGAGCGAGGAGACACTTGGTATCACTACGTGACACAGATGACAAATAATAAATAAAGAAAATAATTCACAAACTCTGTTGTCGTGGCCACACCGATATATTTACTGGTAATTTTGGTAAAGAAAGCAAACCTTTATTTACCAAAATCTCCTTTCTTTCTTTTGTCCTTCGCAAGTGTAAGCGAAAGTTTATACAACTCAAAGCAAATGTTTCCAATAAAAAGGTCCTTCACTGCGTATGACATAAATATTGAAAAATCTTTTCAAGTATATATTTATGAAAAGTAAAGATTTCTTTCAAAATGTAATGTCGTATTAATGTAAATAATGTGTGAAAATTAGTGTGTATTTGTGTGATCGCCATGCTCGTAATATCTGGACCAATTTTGATAAACTTAGGTGTGGTGGTAGTTGTACCTTAAATTAATACAATTAATTTCTAAGCATTTCCCACTAAGTAAATCGAGCGAGAAACACTGAGTACAGCTTGGATGTATTATAGTTCATTACTCAATGTAATCAAAACAATCTGAACTTTAGGCATACAGATATAGAATTTGTTTTTCTTCACCTTATTGGTACAAAACCATCAATATCGCGAGTGCGGCCGTCTATGACCGATTTTATTACATTAAAATCGCGAGAGTCGATACTTAGTTTCAAATCATATGTCCACTGGGATAAAATGATCTACAAAATTCATAAGCTAAACTATTATACACCTGAGGATCAATTTTAATACCCAAAGCGGTCAATAACAAAAGTTCAAAGCAATTTAATCTTAAACAAAACTTACGGTAACTTATAACGCATAAACATTAAGCTCTAACGGGATTACAGTTAAATATATCGTTACTGTTTCATAGTTAATTTTAATCCTTTACTTAAACACATTGCCTTTTAGTTAAGCCTATTAAGTTATGTTCCACAGAAACTTGTGTTATAAATTATATTTATATGTTGCTTAAGATCAACTTGAAAGTCTTAGATTAAAAGTATCTGGATAAGAATTTGTGATTTTGTGTGAGCTATGTATTGTGTTTAACGACTATCGCGTTTTGTGAATCTTTGGACACATGAATTTACGTGCTATGAAAGACATAGTAATTTTAATTTAATTCGAAAATGTTATTTTTGAATCTGTATTTATTTCAGTAATGGTAGAATCAATTATGTAAAAATCCAATAAGGGAAACAATACGGGTGCCATAACTATGAAAGTTACATCATAATTATTTATATTTAAAAAACGAAACTTTGTGGCTTTGTTAGTTTATTACATCTTAAAAGACAAAATAAATGGCTGGACCAATTTTGAAAAAAATATTCGATAGATGAAACATACACTTAAGATATACACAGAATAGTCACTACAGCCAAAAAAATTGAAAATGAGATATTATCACACGTTTCTTACGGACAATAATCTTTGCATATATTTTTTATTTAATACCCTATTCAAATATTGTACACATCTATATAAGGATGTTATACAACTAAGATGGACTATTTATGGCGGGAGAATCTGCAGATACAGTTTACGAGATTACGCTTCAAGTGAATACCCGAAATATGCGGATGTTACACGGATGTAAAGATTCTGGATATGACAAAAATTTTATAATAATACCAGCCTACTGACTGTGCCACTGCTTGGTTGAAGCCCCGAATGGATTGATTAATTTTGATTTAGTTGATTTGGTGTTTATGTGAAAGAATTAAAGGTGATTTATGTGAGAGTGTTTTCAGATATAAAAGTTGTGAGAAGTGAAAGTTTGTATTGTCGGGGGTTTAAAAAATAAATAAATATATATTTAAGACGTGGCTGTTTGTCCTTGGCCTAAAATAACTGGTGGATTTAAGCTAATTTGAAGATGAAATCTGCTTTTCTATACTTTGTTAAATGCTGATACTATTCCGCCAAAGTTAATACAAAACTTATATTACCAAACTACGCTCACCACTCACCTAAAACTGCTCTCCTCATCCAGTGAGCGCACATCTGTGTTCACCAAAACTCTAAGTATGTATACGCTTGGCTTTATTAAATTTTAGACACTTACTCGTCCGCCATTGTTGGCTGAAACTTTCAGCAGATTATGTTCTTGTAATAAACTGTGTTTGTAAGCAGGCGATGTATTGAAATTTTATGTTATATTATGTGAAGTCGAAATGTTGTTAATTAAATTTAAGCTGTATTTTACTGACTAATATTACGTTTGTTATACGATTCTGAAGTGTAATGTTTTTGTGTATGTTTGTTTTATTTATTTCGTCATAACTTTTGTTTATTAAAACTGGTTTGATGTATTGATGTTACTGTCAGTTGTTATCATGCAAAATTTGAATGTGACTCTACTATTTGCTTTCGATTTTGAATTATTAACTTTTTACAAGTGTTTATAAATACGTTAGCTTGAATATTGGAAATAAGAATGAATTCTAAGTCCTATTCATGTTTTAATTAGGTAGTGGTTAAAACTCATTAAACAAACTACATATTTAATAATAAAAGAAAGATTATAATAGTATGAGAATGATCATAAACTGAAATGTCTTTTTTGTTTTTTAACTTACCAATTTGTTGTTCTTTCAAACAGAGAAACTTTTAACCTACTTACACCTATTACAAAACGCTTTTCAAATCAATAAAGCCAACGTGTACCCAAAGTAGAGTCATGTTATTTCAACTGCACGAAATACCCTGATGACGCAACAGAGGCCTTCAGGAGGCCACTTAACTGACTACAAAGAGGGTACTTGCATATGCATCAGGCTCTATCGATCTACGTTACTACGTTGTCATTCTTTATACCAAACGGTCGGCTTAACTGCTCGCCTATTTTGACCTCATTTCCACTTAAAAGGGTGGATGGATAAAACATTGCCTTATCACTTTTTTATGGTCAATTTGTATGAATTATTCATGATGTGTCTCTTAGAGTCATATGTGACTGGATATTAAAGGTTCTGTTTGGTACTTTAAGGTTTATTGCAATTTAAGCTCTTGTTTAATGAGCTTTTACACTTTGACTTAACCCATTTAGTCCTGAAACTATTTTTTTCTAAAATGTTTGTTTTTTTCTTAGTATATAGGTTGATAGGGGTCTAAATATTAGGAAAACCTAAAAAATTAAAATCCTGAAATAAAAGGGGTCTGGGAAATAGCCGTACCACATATGGTACAGTAGGATTTGGAGTAAGAAAAATACCGTAAAAATGAGAAAAAAGTTGTTTATTGTTCATAGTTATTTAAAAATGTAATCAGAATAAAAAAAACCGCAGCAAATGAAAACTTATTAAAAATACAAGAAAAACATACACTAAATTAGCATTTTGTGTGGTAAGCAAGAAAGCATTCAACATGCAATCCAACATTACATTTGATGCATCTTGCTGGGCTTTGTCGGTGGCAATGTCCACATCTCGTTCTTTTATTATCGGGCTGTTTTATTATATAATGACCCTTGTCATCAAATCGGGAATCCATAGTTAGAGATGATTGTCGGCTAGGTCCAGGCTTGCTTCGAGACTTATTCGATTCAATTATGGATATAGCTATGCGACGTCTAAAATACAATAAATCTTGTTTGCCACCATTGTATCTATAAAGTAGCCAGGCATTTTGCACTGACATGTCAAGACAATGCAAAATAAGGGCATGTACCACTTTTTTCCCGGATGCTAGTTCTGACTGACGAAATATTTTGATCAGATAAGTCGACACCACCCATATTTTGGTTATACTTCTGAATCAAGTGAGGCTGAGATACACTAATTTTCTTTTTTAGTTGTTGTGAGTATCTCTCTGCCTTATGACACGGTAATATCCCCGTTGAATTTGAGCAAACTGTAACAATGCTGTTGTCATGCCATTTACAGATTATAATGGAGTCACTAACACGATAATCATACTCTCCTCTTTCCTTCTTCTTCATTTCTTTATTAGCTATCAAAGGACATTTTCCTGTTCGATTTTCTCTTATAGTGCCCGTTACACCCATATTCCTTTTTGTTAACTCTTCAACCAACGGTAACCCGGTAAAAAAATTATCAATATATAAGTGATATCTGGATCCAAGCTCAAGTTTCATTAGTTTATCTGAATATGTCAAAACTACACTAGCCCCAAGGCCTAATTCAGCATATCTGGCGTTCAAAATTGTAGTGGCCCCTTGGTAAGGCTCAAACCAAGCTATATAGCCCCCGCAGTAGCTCCTACCCACAGTTTGAACCCATACCGTATGGGTTTGCCACGAATAAATTGTTTACATCCATGTCGACCAAAATAAGGCACCATAGCTTCGTCAACACTGTGGTTTTCTTTGTGGGGACAGTGGTCTAGAAACTTGGCAGATAATTTGCTCATAAGTGGCCGAACTTTTGCAAATTTATCAGAAGAATCTAACTGATGGTTGTCCATACAATGTAGATTTGAAAATATGTAGGAAAAGCGGTCTCTCGATAAAGCACTAGCAATGAGCTCATTCTTCACGTCAGGCGAGTTCTCCCAATACATTCGTCTTCTATTTACCGAGGAATAGCCACTTACTAACAGAACACCAATCATACACTTCATCTCTTCTATTTTTATATCAGCAGCAAGGTTTTTTCTTCCTATGTACCTGTTCGTCTCAGTGGTCAATAAATCAAAAACATCCTCCGAAAAAAACAAAGAAAACCATTCTAGTGGTGATTTTTCCTGAGGGACGTGGTAATCAGGTCGCCATAATGATAGTGAGCCTTCGTAATCCCGTTTCCTCCAGTTATATTTTTTTTAAAACTTTATGAAGGGGCTCATCATTCGTGTCCGGATCCCCAATGTTGTCCAAACTAACTGTAGCGGGTTGACGTAGCTCTGCGTCCGCTCTGAGCAAGCTGGGAGGTAGATTATTGACATTGACCTGATCTTCGTCTCCAGAGTCCTCGTCTGTCAGTTCTGCATTCGCATTATCAGGCGGAAGTATGAATACATCATTTTCACCTTCGGTTGTCTCAACATCCCCCTCTTCCAATAAAGATAAGATGTCATTCAGGGATAATGGTCTGAAAAGCAAAAAAAAGTTAATTGAAATGGCATATAGTCCTACCGTACCAAATAGGGTACACCATTATTCATGTCTAAATAACTAAAAAATAAATAAATAATTAGGATATTCAAATGTCACAATGAAACAAGAAGTATTTTAGTTTTATAAAAAGATGGAAATTATTTGTATAAATTATATAATTGTAGTATATTTACCTGTTGGAAGCCATGTCTCCGCAGAAAAAATAAATTTACGAAACTTGTTCAATAAATCTGCACTATTATCAGCATTCAATTGCACTGGCGTATTTTTTCCGATGAGCACTATTCTTCTTTTCGACATAAATACCAAATAATATTAAAAATATTATGCGAGTACCTGCAAAAAAAAAATATAACAAGTGTACCGTATATGGTACGGTAGGTCTAAATGGGTTAAACTGGTACATCACAGGCAAAGTGGGGTTTACTCTGCATCTGAATCTGAATAACGTAAAAAGAAAATACCTTTTTGTATGGAATATAATTTTTTTTTTTATTACAGTTAAGTTATATTATAACTTTCGTGAGATCACGTCAGCTCATGATTAAAAACTGTGGTTGAGACCGAAACTATTCGAGACATAATATAAACATAATATAACGGTTATTATGATTGAATGAGTAATTATGATTTAATTTATGAAATTAATCTATGTGTGTAATGCAGTCTGACTGTGTAGTTGTAATAAATGCTAGCGTGTGTGGCTGTAACAAAAAAATATATGACAATAATAACATCCTTTAGTTTGTAATACGAAGCCTTTATTACATATTATTGCGGACTAGACATTTCAGAACATGTTTCATAAAAGCAATATTTTGTTCAGTTTTGTACAAGCACCTATTTGATTAATCGAGGACTTTCGACGACAGAATTTCCAGTAGTTTTGCTGAACTTACCGACTATACAGGGTAAAGGTAACTTGCTAGAGACCATTCCCAAATATAATTATAAAAAACTATATTTAACAATAAATAAATAAATAATAAATGCGGACAACATCACATACATTGTTCTGAACCCAAAGTAAGTTGCTAAAGCACTTGTGTTATGGAATTCAGATACAACGAACGTACCACAAACACCCAGACCCGAGACAATGTAGAAATGCGAATTTTTACATTGACCCGACCGGGGATCGAACCCGGGACCTCAGAGATAGCGACACCTTGAAACCGGTGCGTACGCCACTCGACCACGGAGGTCGTCAATACAATAATAGCATAACTGTTACTATTACATAACTTTATAGTAATACTTTAACTTTGAAAGCGGTTTCTTAGCGGTCTATTAATAGAACTCCCATCCTGATTAGATTTCTAAATATAATAGAATTAAGTCTATCCAGTCCTAATTCACAGAAACCAAAGCTGACATTACAAGACTTCCACAATAAATTCTTAGAAGCATAAATAGAGTTAGCCGTTAAAATAGCCTTAACGTAGTGTAACAATGGACGGACGTGGTGCTAAGAAATCTTGGTTTACGGTACTGCGACCGCGAAGGCTTGAATTATGGAGAATGTTAGACTTTTACGTGTGCTCTGATCTATTTCGTAAAGAAGTAACTAAGTAAAAATGTATTGGGCTTTTAAATTACCGCTTAATTGCTACGGTGATTTTTGTATAGCAAAATGTCGTAGCGGATACTACGACGTAGCTCGCCGTCTACGCCGTAGCACCTACAATGATTCCTTTGTTTTGATTTTTAGATTGAAAGTATTTTGCTAATTAGTTAGGTACCCTGTTATGTTACTGATGTATTATTGCATCAACCCACATTTATAAAAAGCAACCTTAAAATCTTTACATGTAACTCACATTTCACCAAATATTTAACCCCACCCAAACCCCCATACTACAAAAAAGCAACCCAAAAAATTCACGTTGAATTTCAAATACTTGTAATTACAGGTACAATTTCAAATAGTCGATCCGTAAAACTAGTTGCAACATGTCGGTACTTAGCGAAGCCTGTCACGATGTACGGTACGTGTCACGTTTACGTGATAGGACGTGGGAATACTGCCGTGATTCTGTCATGTGTCATTCGATTATAGGGCGATATGAGAACCTGCAATCTGTCTTTGATGTGTAATAGTGGCTGTGGGACTGTTAGTTGTAACAAAGTGACATATTACACTGTTAGGTATTCGATAAATAAAGGCTGTATTCCCTACACAGGCTTTCCTTGTATTCCGGAAAATACTGGAATGGAAGTAAGTTTAGTGTCGCCATCAGCTAGTATGATGACATATGATGATTCATGTTTTTTTTCAAAATGAAAAGTTTTCCATAGTAACATTGGCTTCTCGACTTAGCATTTTTGGCTGAATTCTAGCCGGATACCACGTGGATTGATTCCAGGTGGGACATAAAAGTGGCTCTACATATAGAAGCGTATAATGAATTGCCTTGCAGTGAAACATATTAGACCGGATACAAACCTATCGTAAATAGCTAGAGGAAATTACTTTTTAAAGTTAGTACGAAGGTACTCTATCTAACGTCAACGGACTTCTCTCTACTAACTTAAAAAAAAGAAATTATTATCCCAATCTTTCAGTCAGGACATTTCCACAACATTATTGAAATTAAAACCCAATTTCCACGAGCGTAGGAAACTTGTTGCAAGACACAATATGTGTGTCACGAAGTCTCTCGACGAAGCGAACAGACCGCAGGAGTCCACCGACTTCCGATTGTAGAGAACTCCATAAAAGATAGAGTAGTATTTTGGTATGTGTTCCTTAAATCAAACTTATTTATCTTAGTTGGTTGGTATTGCGAAGCGGTGAGGGGTGAGTGAGTTAAGATGGTGTCTAATGTAACCTTAACCATCGAAATGTGCTAAGTGTAATGTAATGTAATGTGTATGTGTTATGTCAAGTTTAAAAAGCCTATTTTTTTTCAGGTTATGTAATAAATTGGAATAAAATTCAAAATCTACATATTTTAATAATACATCTTAATAAATCCCTCTGCGGGATTTAATAAGCAATTAACAACAGAAACATAATTGGATTAATCCTCTCGGACTGAAAAAACGTTTTTTTTTATCAGACCAAAAAACGCACAATTAATATGAAAGTTAAATTCATATCCATATTTATTCCGACTAGTTAAACTCGTTCGACGAATAATGAAATAACTGCAATTATTTCTCTGGTTCCCCCTCAAACGAATCCGTCACAATTCAAAAGCATTTTCGACCGTTTATAGACTAAAAATCTATGAACCCGATGTGAATGTCAAATTGTCGATCCAAGTTAGTGCTAACGACTCTTATGACGTCACATGAAGCCAATTTGTCGGATTCGTCGAAAAATCCTCGATTCAATCGAATAGTAATAATTTGTATGGAATTTCGCGTTTTGTGGTTCATTTATATTTTGCTGTTGTATGTAGTTCTGGTAAATGATGAATGATATTTAAATGTTTTATTGAAATGGATGATGAAATTATAATTATTATATTACTAGTGGAAAAAATATGAATGTAATTATTTAGCTATTTCAAGATAGTCTAATTTAGTGATACTTTAATACTACAAAAAGTTTACATTAATTAATCTACTTTATAGTAAAGGTTTAAGGTTTAATTTTATATAGTTTGCTTTTATCAGGGCAGCAATAGATACATCTAAAAGATTTATTTATTCTGGAATCACAAAGAGTTTTTTTTTGAAGTCAAATCACATTAATTGCATTATTAAGCACTTTGAAACATCAACCTCTATAGATTCATATTCAAAATGGTTGCAAACTTCCATACACCCACCCACTAGGTAGAAAATAGGCAAGCCAGGTAAAATTCAATCTAAAACTTTTAGGAAATGGTCCATTTTCAGACACGAAACTAGACAGGCGAACAGTAATAACTTTTCTAACCGCGGAACTAAATATACAGTCTACCTGTCGATACAAATCAATGGTTAAAAGCCAGCCCTGTCCGGACATGTCGCAACATGTCCCAACTTGTCCGCCATTTTTGACTCCGTCCATGTTGCAACTTGCTCTTGTTTGTTCAACTTTTATTTAGTTTAGAATAGTTTATTTTGGGAATTATTTCAAAATTAAATAGTTTGATGTTGCTGTATATTGAAGTTGTTTGAAAAGTCTGCAGAAATTATTACGAATGGTCGTGGAATACAGGGTTAAAGTGACTGGCATTTTACATTTCATTTTTTTTCCAAATGCCTTCAGCAATATTTGTAAAGTTAATTATGGAAGTACCTCTTTTGTGATATACTATTGATTGTTATGTTAGAGTTCATTTATTTGGTAATTAACACACAGAAAATGTATTTGAAATTATTGAAGTATTGATATGTCATAAAGCTATTGTGAATTCTAAAAATAAACGTAAACTTGGCACTTAGTAAATAATCACTATCGATGAATTCTTAAAATAAAAACATTGCCATTGAGGGAGCTTGAGAAGTAGAGTAGTATATTTATAACATTAGTAGGATTCAGTGTCCTGATTTTTTCACGACCTTTCTTCATCAAATACTCACTGGTTTCTTATAACAATTAAAACAATAGCATAGCTACAACTTTGAAGACACTTAAATGCTGTACATTGAGGCTAAAGTCGCTCCATGTGAAACACTTGTACTTAGCTGAAACCGGTTAGACAGACTCCAACATAGTTGGGAAAAGGCTAGGCCAATGATGATTGAGCCTAAAAACATGAGAACGCAACTATGAAAACAAACCCCCCCTACCACGACACCGAAATTCGGGAAATCGTGAGTAGAGTCGCAGTACAAGCTTGTTTAAATAAAATCCGCTATAAAAGTAAGTCAAGAGTGCTGGCTGTTATTAGGAGTACCTATTTCCCGCCAACATATCATAGTGGACGGGCAATCTCAGTGAAAAATCACCCTCTCCCGAGAATAGTCGCGCGGAGTGGCGATTTGTCGACTTTTTGTCGTGTCGTGTCGCAAGCCCGCTATATATTATGTCGAGTAGTAATGCGTTTTTTGGTTTTGAAGTTTATTTTGAGATTGTGGGTGGTGTATGAAGGCTATAATTTAAGACGTTTCGAACCAGTGACCTATTATGTAGGTAGTCAAAGCGACACTGAGTTTTCGCAGAAATAGTCTAAAGACTAAAGAAATTAAATGAAAAACAAATTGGTTCAATAAAAACTAAACATGATCATATGTCGAAAATTCAACCGTATGTATCTCTCACGATTTATTAGATACAGAATGGTGTTAGACAGGTGAACATAGAGGGTTCCTTTTTTATTATTTATAAACGGAACCCCAAAAACGTATACAACTAACCTTAAACAAAAAAAAACTAGCAAATTACCCTTTCCTTTTGGAGTAGTACTTCTTATCCTACCACATACTATCTCAAATCTAAGCTCAGCACATAAAACTGAGACCTCATCAAATCAGACTATTTGTTAACAGAGTCAGCAAGCGCATATCATTATACCAAAGTGAATATACTTCAAATTCGCCTAACTAACCAAGTACCGCTTTTGCAAATAGCTCAGGTAGCAATTTGTAACTGATTCTCAGATAATCCCAAATGAGATATTAATTTGATCGGAACTGGAATAGATTTCATAGATATTTAATCCAGAAATGTTCAGGGAGCGTGAAAATTAATTTCGTGGTGAACTCATAAGTTGTATGGAATTTCAATGTGGGACCGTTTACGTGGGATTAGATAAGTTGCTGTGTTTAGATTTAGATATACTTGATGTTCCAGTGGTTTTCATAGCAGTCAATTAATCTAATTTTAAGGAGCAATTTACATCTTATTCTATTACTAGTTGTTGCCCGCGTCTTCGTCCGCGTGGTTAGAAGATATAAGTTATGATTTATATCTTCCCGTTTTTCCACATTTTCCATTGTATCTTCGGTCCTATTCGTCGCAGCGTGATGGTATATAGCCTAAAACCTTTCTCGATAAATGGTCTATTTAACGCAAAAAGAATTTTTCAATTGGAATCAGTAGTTCCTGAGATTAGCGCGTTCAAACAAACAATCAAACAAACTCTTCAGCTTTATATATTAGTATAGATGTTTCATTTCTTTTACTTTCTTCTATGTATATATATGTACTACCTCTGCCTTCTCGGTCTGTCTGGAGTAGGCCAGTAAAACATATTTTTAAAGAGAAAGTTTGCTTATCCTGTTGCTCTCAATGTTAAAAACATAACCATGTAAATCATTCCTTCTCCTTCTATGAAAATTTGAAAGTGGAAAGATGACTTTAATACCACGTTTACGTTTTTACGGAGCAAGTGAATAGTGAAAAATCGGTTTTGGATAATGCTTTATTTTTTTTCTAAACGAAGACATATATAACCGCTTTCGATTAAAACCTACGGGTACAAACTTGATAACTTTTTATTAGGACCAAATGAGAGCTATTTCACATTACATGAAAGAGTTCTGAGGTAACAAACAAAAACAGACGAACAGACAACATATTTCAAATGAAAATTAAATAACGTTAGGCGGAG